>NC_090935.1:1553184950-1553497941 GCF_040938575.1 Ambystoma mexicanum | reverse complement strand
CTGAGATGTCATATACAACTCCTTCCCATTCCAATCCTGAGACCCTTCCTTTAGCATGAGATGTGATATCTCAATGCTTATACCAAATCTGAGACCCTTCCTATAGCATGAGATGTGATATCCAATTCCTTCCCATTCCAATCCTGAGACCCTTCCTATAGCATGAGATGTGATATCTCAATGCTTATACCAAACCTGAGAGCCTACCTATAACATGAGATGTGATATCCAAGTCTATCCCATTCCAATCCTTAGACCCTTCCTACAGCATGCGATGTGATATCTCAATAATTCTAATACCAAACCAGAGACTCTTCCTATAACATGAGATGGGATATCCAACTCCTTCCCATTCCAATCCTGAGCCGCTTCCGATAGCAGAGATGTGATATCTCAATGCTTATACCAAACCTGAGACCCTTCCTATAACATGAGATGTGATATCCAACTCCTTCCCGTTCCAAACCTGAGACACTAACTATAGCATATGTGATATCCAACTCCTTCCCATTCCAAACATGAGACCCTTCCTATAGCAAGAAAGTAATATCCAACTCCTACCCATTCCAATCCTGAGACCCTTCCTATAGCAAGAGATGTGATATCCAAATCCTTCCCATTCCAATCCTGAGACCCTTCCTATAACATGAGATGTGATATCCAACTCCTTCCCATTCCAACCTGAGACACTTCCTATAGCATGAGAAGGGATATCCAACTCCTTCCCAATCCAATCCTGAGACCCTTCCGATAGCAGAGATGTGATATCTCAATGCTTATACCAAACCTGAGTCCCTTCCTATGGCATGAGATGTGATATCCAACTCCTTGCCATTCAAATCCTGAGACCCTTCCTATAGCATGAGAAGGGATATCCAACTCCTTCCCAATCCAATCCTGAGACCCTTCCGATAGCAGCGACGTGATATCTCAATGCTTCTACCAAACCTGAGACCCTTCCTTTAGCATGAGATGTGATATCCAAATCCTTCACATTCCAATCCTGAGACCCTTCCTATAGCATGAGATGTGATATCTCAATGCTTCTAATACCAAACCTGAGATCCTTCCTATAACATGAGATGTGATATCGAATTCCTTCCCATTCCAAACCTGAGACCCTTCCTATTGGATGAGATGTGATATCCAACTCCTTCCCATTCCAACCTTGAGACCCTTCCTATAGCATGAGATGTGATGTCTCAATGCTTCTAATACCAAACCTGAGATCCTTCCTATAACATGAGATGTGATATCCAACTCCTTCCATTCCAATCCTGAGACCCGTCCTATAGCATGAGATGTGATATCTCAAGGCTTATACCAAACCTGAGACCCTTCCTATAGCATGAGATGTGATATCCAACTGCTTCCCATTCCAATCCTGAGACCCTTCCTATAGCATGAGATGTGATATCTCAATGCTTCTAATACCAAACCTGAGATCCTTCCTCTAACATGAAATGTGATATCCAACTCCTTCCCTTTCCAAACCTAAGAGCCTATCTATAGCATGAGATGTGATATCCAAGTCCTTCACATTCCAACCCTTAGACCCTTCCTACAGCATGCAATATGATATCTCAATGATTCTAATAACAAACCTGAGACCCGTCCTATAACATGAGATGGGATATCCAACTCCTTCCCATTCCAATCCTGAGACACTTCCGATAGCAGAGATGTGATATCTCAATGCTTATACCAAACCTGAGACCCTTCCTATAACATGAGATGTGATATCCAAATCCTTCCCGTTCCAAACCTGAGACCCTTCCTTTAGCATGAGATGTGATATCCAGCTCCTTCCCATTCCAATCCTGAGACACTTCCGATAGCATGAGATGTGATATCTCAATGCTTCTAATATCAAAACTGAGACCCTCCCTATAGCATGATATGTGATATCTAAGTCCTTCCCATTCCAATCCTGAGACCCTCCCTATAGCATGAGATGTGATATCCAACTCCTTCCCATTCCAATCCTGAGACCCTTCCTATAGCATGAGATATGATATCTCAATACTTCTAATACCAAACGTGAGATCCTTCCGATAACATGAGATGTGATATCCAAATCCTTCCCCTTCCAAACCTGAGACCCTCCCTTTAGCATGAAATGTGATATCCAACTCCTTCCTATTCCAATCCTGAGACTCTTCTGATAGCATGAGATGTGATATCTCAATGCTTCTAATACCAAACCTGAGATCCTTCCGATAGCATGAGATGTGATATCTCAATGCTTCTAATACCAAACCTGAGATCCTTCCTATAACATGAGATGTGATATCCAAATCCTTCCCCTTCCAAACCTGAGACCCTCCCTTTAGCATGAGATGTGATATCTAACTCCTTCCCATTCCATTCCTGAGACCCTTCTGATAGCATGAGATGTGATATCTCAATGCCTCTAATACCAAACCTGAGATCCTACCTCTAACATGAAATGAGATATCCAACTCTTTCCCCTTCCAAACCTGAGAGCCTTCCTATAGCATGAGATGTGATATCCAAGTCCTTCCCATTCCAATACTGAGACCCTTCCTATAGCTTGAGATGTGATATCCAACTCCTTCCCATTCCAATTCTGAGACCCTTCCTATAGCATGAGATGTGATATCTCAATGCTTATACCAAACCTGAGAGCCTACCTATAACATGAGATGTGATATCCAAGTCCATCCCATTCCAATCCTTAGACCCTTCCTACAGCATGCGATGTGATATCTCAATGATTCTAATACCAAACCAGAGACTCTTCCTATAACATGAGATGGGATATCCAACTCCTCCCCATTCCAATTCTGAGACCCTTCCTATACTATGAGACTTGATATCTCAATGCTTCTAATACCAAACCTGAGACCCGTAATATAACATGAGATGTGATATCCAAATCCTTCCCCTTCCAAACCTTAGACCCTTCCTTTATCATGAGATGTGATATCCAACTCCTTCCCATTCCAATCCTGAGACCCTTCCGATATCATGAGATGTGATATCTCAAAGCTTCTAATATCAAACTTGAGACCCTCCCTATAGCATGAGATGTGATATCCAAGTCCTTCCCATTCCAATCCTGAGACCCTTCCTATAGCATGAGATGTGATATCTCAATGCTTCTAATACCAAACCTGAGACCCTTCCTATAACATGAGATGGGAATATCCAACTCCTTCCCATTCCAATCTTGAGACCCTTCCGATAGCAGAGATGTGATATCTCAATGCTTATACCAAACCTGAGATCCTTCCTATAACATGAGATGTGATATCCAACTCCTTCCCATTCCAATCCTGAGACACTTCCTATAGCATGAGATGTGATATCTCACTGCTTATACCAAACCTGAGACACTTCCCATAGCAGGAGATGTGATATCCAACTCCTTCCCATTCCAATCCTCAGACCCTTCCTATAGCATGAGATGTGATATCTCAATGCTTCTAATGTCAAACTTGAGACCCTACCTATAGAATGAGATGTGATATCCAAGTCCTTCCCATTCCAATCCTGAGACACTTCCTATAGCATGAGATGTGATATCTCAATGCTTCTAATACCAAACTTGAGACTCTTCCTATAACATGAGATGGGATATCCAACTCCTTCCCATTCCAATCCTGAGACCCTTTTGATAGAAGAGATGTGATATCTCAATGTTTATACCAAACCTGAGACCCTTCCTACGGCATGAGATGTCATATTCAACTCCTTCCCATTCCAATCCTGAGACCCTTCCTATAGCATGAGATTTGATATCCAACTCCTTCCCATTCCAATCCTGAGACCCTTCCTATAGCATGAGATGTGATGTCTCAATGCTTCTAATACCAAACCTGAGATCCTTCCTATAACATGAGATCTGATATCCAACTCCTTCCATTCCAATCCTGAGACCCTTCCTATAGCATGAGATGTGATATCCAACTCCTTCCCATTCCAATCCTGAGACCCTTCCTATAGCATGAGATGTGATATCTCAATGCTTCTAATACCAAACCTGAGATCCTTCCTCTAACATGAAATGTGAGATCCAACTCCTTCCCTTTCCAAACCTAAGAGCCTATCTATAGCATGAGATGTGATATCCAAGTCCTTCACATTCCAACCCTTAGACCCTTCCTACAGCATGCAATATGATATCTCAATGATTCCAATAACAAACCTGAGACCCGTCCTATAACATGAGTAGGGATATCCAACTCCTTCCCATTCCAATCCTGAGACACTTCCGATAGCAGAGATGTGATATCTCAATGTTTATACCAAACCTGAGACCCTTCCTATAACATGAGATGTGATATCCAACTCCTTCCCGTTCCAAACCTGAGACCCTTCCTTTAGCATGAGATGTGATATCCAGCTCCTTCCCATTCCAATCCTGAGACACTTCCGATAGCATGAGATGTGATATCTCAATGCTTCTACCAAACCTGAGACCCTTCCTTTAGCATGAGATGTGATATCCAACTCCTTCCCATTCCAACCTTGAGACCCTTCCTATAGCATGAGATGTGATGTCTCAATGCTTCTAATACCAAACCTGAGATCCTTCCTATAACATGAGATGTGATATCTCAATGCTTCTAATACCAAACCTGAGATCCTTCCTATAACATGAGATGTGATATCCAATTCCTTCCCATTCCAAACCTGAGACCCTTCCTATTGGATGACATGTGATATCCAACTCCTTCCCATTCCAACCTTGAGACCCTTCCTATAGCATGAGATGTGATGTCTCAATGCTTCTAATACCAAACCTGAGATCCTTCCTATAACATGAGATGTGATATCCAGCTCCTTCCCATTCCAATCCTGAGACACTTCCGATAGCATGAGATGTGATATCTCAATGCTTCTACCAAACCTGAGACCCTTCCTTTAGCATGAGATGTGATATCCAACTCCTTCCCATTCCAACCTTGAGACCCTTCCTATAGCATGAGATGTGATGTCTCAATGCTTCTAATACCAAACCTGAGATCCTTCCTATAACATGAGATGTGATATCTCAATGCTTCTAATACCAAACCTGAGATCCTTCCTATAACATGAGATGTGATATCCAATTCCTTCCCATTCCAAACCTGAGACCCTTCCTATTGGATGACATGTGATATCCAACTCCTTCCCATTCCAACCTTGAGACCCTTCCTATAGCATGAGATGTGATGTCTCAATGCTTCTAATACCAAACCTGAGATCCTTCCTATAACATGAGATGTGATATCCAACTCCTTCTATTCCAATCCTGAGACCCGTCCTATAGCATGAGATGTGATATCTCAAGGCTTATACCAAACCTGAGACCCTTCCTATAGCATGAGATGTGATATCCAACTGCTTCCCATTCCAATCCTGAGACCCTTCCTATAGCATGCAATATGATATCTCAATGATTCTAATAACAAACCTGAGACCCGTCCTATAGCATGAGATATGATATCCAAGTCCTTCGCATTCCAATCCTGAGACCCTTCCTATAACATGAAATGTGATATCCAACTCCTTCCCATTCCAACCTGAGACCATTCCTATAACATGAGATGGGATATCCAACTTCTTCCAAATCCAATACTGATACCCTTCCGATAGCATGAGATGTGATATCCCAATGCTTCTACTAAACCTGAGACCCATACTATGGCATGAGATGTGATATCAAACTCCTTCCCATTCCAATCCTGAGACCCTTCCTGTAGCTTGAGGTGTGATATCCAACTCCTTCCCATTCCAATTCTGAGACCCTTCTTATACCATGAGACTTGATATCTCAATGCTTCTAATATTAAACCTGAGACCCGTCCTATAACATGAGATGTGATATCCAAATCCTTCCCCTTCCAAACCTTAGACCCTTCCTTTATCATGAGATGTGATATCCAACTCCTTCCCATTCCAATCCTGAGACCCTTCCGATATCATGAGATTTGTTATCTCAATGCTTCTAATATCAAACTTGAGACCCTCCCTATAGCATGAGATGTGACATCCAAGTCCTTCCCATTCCAATCCTGAGACCCTTCCTATAGCATGAGATGTGATATCTCTATGCTTCTAATACCAAACCTGAGACCCTTCCTATAACATGAGATGGGATATCCAACTCCTTCCCATTCCAATCCTGAGACCTTTCCGATAGCAGAGATGTGATATCTCAATGCTTATACCAAACCTGAGAACCTTCCTATGGCCTGAGATGTCATATACAACTCCTTCCCATTCCAATCCTGAGACCCTTCCTTTAGCATGAGATGTGATATCTCAATGCTTATACCAAATCTGAGACCCTTCCTATAGCATGAGATGTGATATCCAATTCCTTCCCATTCCAATCCTGAGACCCTTCCTATAGCATGAGATGTGATATCTCAATGCTTATACCAAACCTGAGAGCCTACCTATAACATGAGATGTGATATCCAAGTCTATCCCATTCCAATCCTTAGACCCTTCCTACAGCATGCGATGTGATATCTCAATAATTCTAATACCAAACCAGAGACTCTTCCTATAACATGAGATGGGATATCCAACTCCTTCCCATTCCAATCCTGAGCCGCTTCCGATAGCAGAGATGTGATATCTCAATGCTTATACCAAACCTGAGACCCTTCCTATAACATGAGATGTGATATCCAACTCCTTCCCGTTCCAAACCTGAGACACTAACTATAGCATATGTGATATCCAACTCCTTCCCATTCCAAACATGAGACCCTTCCTATAGCAAGAAAGTAATATCCAACTTCTACCCATTCCAATCCTGAGACCCTTCCTATAGCAAGAGATGTGATATCCAAATCCTTCCCATTCCAATCCTGAGACCCTTCCTATAACATGAGATGTGATATCCAACTCCTTCCCATTCCAACCTGAGACACTTCCTATAGCATGAGAAGGGATATCCAACTCCTTCCCAATCCAATCCTGAGACCCTTCCGATAGCAGAGATGTGATATCTCAATGCTTATACCAAACCTGAGTCCCTTCCTATGGAATGAGATGTGATATCCAACTCCTTGCCATTCAAATCCTGAGACCCTTCCTATAGCATGAGAAGGGATATCCAACTCCTTCCCAATCCAATCCTGAGACCCTTCCGATAGCAGCGACGTGATATCTCAATGCTTCTACCAAACCTGAGACCCTTCCTTTAGCATGAGATGTGATATCCAAATCCTTCACATTCCAATCCTGAGACCCTTCCTATAGCATGAGATGTGATATCTCAATGCTTCTAATACCAAACCTGAGATCCTTCCTATAACATGAGATGTGATATCGAATTCCTTCCCATTCCAAACCTGAGACCCTTCCTATTGGATGAGATGTGATATCCAACTCCTTCCCATTCCAACCTTGAGACCCTTCCTATAGCATGAGATGTGATGTCTCAATGCTTCTAATACCAAACCTGAGATCCTTCCTATAACATGAGATGTGATATCCAACTCCTTCCATTCCAATCCTGAGACCCGTCCTATAGCATGAGATGTGATATCTCAAGGCTTATACCAAACCTGAGACCCTTCCTATAGCATGAGATGTGATATCCAACTGCTTCCCATTCCAATCCTGAAAACCCTTACTATAGCATGAGATGTGATATCTCAATGCTTCTAATACCAAACCTGAGATCCTTCCTCTAACATGAAATGTGATATCCAACTCCTTCCCTTTCCAAACCTAAGAGCCTATCTATAGCATGAGATGTGATATCCAAGTCCTTCACATTCCAACCCTTAGACCCTTCCTACAGCATGCAATATGATATCTCAATGATTCTAATAACAAACCTGAGACCCGTCCTATAACATGAGATGGGATATCCAACTCCTTCCCATTCCAATCCTGAGACACTTCCGATAGCAGAGATGTGATATCTCAATGCTTATACCAAACCTGAGACCCTTCCTATAACATGAGATGTGATATCCAAATCCTTCCCGTTCCAAACCTGAGACCCTTCCTTTAGCATGAGATGTGATATCCAGCTCCTTCCCATTCCAATCCTGAGACACTTCCGATAGCATGAAATGTGATATCTCAATGCTTCTAATATCAAAACTGAGACCCTCCCTATAGCATGATATGTGATATCTAAGTCCTTCCCATTCCAATCCTGAGACCCTCCCTATAGCATGAGATGTGATATCCAACTCCTTCCCATTCCAATCCTGAGACCCTTCCTATAGCATGAGATATGATATCTCAATACTTCTAATACCAAACGTGAGATCCTTCCGATAACATGAGATGTGATATCCAAATCCTTCCCCTTCCAAACCTGAGACCCTCCCTTTAGCATGAAATGTGATATCCAACTCCTTCCTATTCCAATCCTGAGACTCTTCTGATAGCATGAGATGTGATATCTCAATGCTTCTAATACCAAACCTGAGATCCTTCCGATAGCATGAGATGTGATATCTCAATGCTTCTAATACCAAACCTGAGATCCTTCCTATAACATGAGATGTGATATCCAAATCCTTCCCCTTCCAAACCTGAGACCCTCCCTTTAGCATGAGATGTGATATCTAACTCCTTCCCATTCCATTCCTGAGACCCTTCTGATAGCATGAGATGTGATATCTCAATGCCTCTAATACCAAACCTGAGATCCTACCTCTAACATGAAATGAGATATCCAACTCTTTCCCCTTCCAAACCTGAGAGCCTTCCTATAGCATGAGATGTGATATCCAAGTCCTTCCCATTCCAATACTGAGACCCTTCCTATAGCTTGAGATGTGATATCCAACTCCTTCCCATTCCAATTCTGAGACCCTTCCTATAGCATGAGATGTGATATCTCAATGCTTATACCAAACCTGAGAGCCTACCTATAACATGAGATGTGATATCCAAGTCCATCCCATTCCAATCCTTAGACCCTTCCTACAGCATGCGATGTGATATCTCAATGATTCTAATACCAAACCAGAGACTCTTCCTATAACATGAGATGGGATATCCAACTCCTTCCCATTCCAATTCTGAGACCCTTCCTATACTATGAGACTTGATATCTCAATGCTTCTAATACCAAACCTGAGACCCGTAATATAACATGAGATGTGATATCCAAATCCTTCCCCTTCCAAACCTTAGACCCTTCCTTTATCATGAGATGTGATATCCAACTCCTTCCCATTCCAATCCTGAGACCCTTCCGATATCATGAGATGTGATATCTCAAAGCTTCTAATATCAAACTTGAGACCCTCCCTATAGCATGAGATGTGATATCCAAGTCCTTCCCATTCCAATCCTGAGACCCTTCCTATAGCATGAGATGTGATATCTCAATGCTTCTAATACCAAACCTGAGACCCTTCCTATAACATGAGATGGGAATATCCAACTCCTTCCCATTCCAATCTTGAGACCCTTCCGATAGCAGAGATGTGATATCTCAATGCTTATACCAAACCTGAGATCCTTCCTATAACATGAGATGTGATATCCAACTCCTTCCCATTCCAATCCTGAGACACTTCCTATAGCATGAGATGTGATATCTCACTGCTTATACCAAACCTGAGACACTTCCCATAGCAGGAGATGTGATATCCAACTCCTTCCCATTCCAATCCTCAGACCCTTCCTATAGCATGAGATGTGATATCTCAATGCTTCTAATGTCAAACTTGAGACCCTACCTATAGAATGAGATGTGATATCCAAGTCCTTCCCATTCCAATCCTGAGACACTTCCTATAGCATGAGATGTGATATCTCAATGCTTCTAATACCAAACTTGAGACTCTTCCTATAACATGAGATGGGATATCCAACTCCTTCCCATTCCAATCCTGAGACCCTTTTGATAGCAGAGATGTGATATCTCAATGTTTATACCAAACCTGAGACTCTTCCTACGGCATGAGATGTCATATTCAACTCCTTCCCATTCCAATCCTGAGACCCTTCCTATAGCATGAGATTTGATATCCAACTCCTTCCCATTCCAATCCTGAGACCCTTCCTATAGCATGAGATGTGATGTCTCAATGCTTCTAATACCAAACCTGAGATCCTTCCTATAACATGAGATCTGATATCCAACTCCTTCCATTCCAATCCTGAGACCCTTCCTATAGCATGAGATGTGATATCTCAATGCTTATACCAAACCTGAGACCCTTCCTATAGCATGAGATGTGATATCCAACTCCTTCCCATTCCAATCCTGAGACCCTTCCTATAGCATGAGATGTGATATCTCAATGCTTCTAATACCAAACCTGAGATCCTTCCTCTAACATGAAATGTGAGATCCAACTCCTTCCCTTTCCAAACCTAAGAGCCTATCTATAGCATGAGATGTGATATCCAAGTCCTTCACATTCCAACCCTTAGACCCTTCCTACAGCATGCAATATGATATCTCAATGATTCCAATAACAAACCTGAGACCCGTCCTATAACATGAGTAGGGATATCCAACTCCTTCCCATTCCAATCCTGAGACACTTCCGATAGCAGAGATGTGATATCTCAATGTTTATACCAAACCTGAGACCCTTCCTATAACATGAGATGTGATATCCAACTCCTTCCCGTTCCAAACCTGAGACCCTTCCTTTAGCATGAGATGTGATATCCAGCTCCTTCCCATTCCAATCCTGAGACACTTCCGATAGCATGAGATGTGATATCTCAATGCTTCTACCAAACCTGAGACCCTTCCTTTAGCATGAGATGTGATATCCAACTCCTTCCCATTCCAATCCTGAGACCCTTCCTATAGCATGAGATGTGATATCTCAATACTTCTAATACCAAACCTGAGATCCTTCCGATAACATGAGATGTGATATCTCAATACTTCTAATACCAAACCTGAGATCCATCCTATAACATGAGATGTGATATCCAACTCATTCCCTTTCCAAACCTGAGAGCCGTTCTATAGCATGAGATGTGATAACCAGGTCCTTCCCATTCCAATCCTTAGACCCTTCCTACAGCATGCAATATGATATCTCAATGATTCTAATAACAAACCTGAGACCCGTCCTATAGCATGGGATATGATATCCAAGTCCTTCCCATTCCAATCCTGAGACCCTTCCTATAACACGAAATGTGATATCCAACTCCTTCCCATTCCAACCTGAGACCCTTCCTATAGCATGAGATGGGATATCCAACTTCTTCCAAATCCAATACTGATACCCTTCCGATAGCATGAGATGTGATATCCCAATGCTTCTACCAAACCTGAGACCCATACTATGGCATGAGATGTGATATCAAACTCCTTCCCATTCCAATCCTGAGACCCTTCCTATAGCTTGAGGTGTGATATCCAACTCCTTCCCATTCCAATTCTGAGACCCTTCTTATACCATGAGACTTGATATCTCAATGCTTCTAATATTAAACCTGAGACCCGTCCTATAACATGAGATGTGATATCCAAATCCTTCCCCTTCCAAACCTTAGACCCTTCCTTTATCATGAGATGTGATATCCAACTCCTTCCCATTCCAATCCTGAGACCCTTCCGATATCATGAGATGTGATATCTCAAAGCTTCTAATATCAAACTTGAGACCCTCCCTATAGCATGAGATGTGATATCCAAGTCCTTCCCATTCCAATCCTGAGACCCTTCCTATAGCATGAGATGTGATATCTCAATGCTTCTAATACCAAACCTGAGACCCTTCCTATAACATGAGATGGGAATATCCAACTCCTTCCCATTCCAATCTTGAGACCCTTCCGATAGCAGAGATGTGATATCTCAATGCTTATACCAAACCTGAGATCCTTCCTATAACATGAGATGTGATATCCAAGTCCTTCCCATTCCAATCCTGAGACACTTCCTATAGCATGAGATGTGATATCTCACTGCTTATACCAAACCTGAGACACTTCCCATAGCAGGAGATGTGATATCCAACTCCTTCCCATTCCAATCCTCAGACCCTTCCTATAGCATGAGATGTGATATCTCAATGCTTCTAATGTCAAACTTGAGACCCTACCTATAGAATGAGATGTGATATCCAAGTCCTTCCCATTCCAATCCTGAGACACTTCCTATAGCATGAGATGTGATATCTCAATGCTTCTAATACCAAACTTGAGACTCTTCCTATAACATGAGATGGGATATCCAACTCCTTCCCATTCCAATCCTGAGACCCTTTTGATAGCAGAGATGTGATATCTCAATGTTTATACCAAACCTGAGACCCTTCCTACGGCATGAGATGTCATATTCAACTCCTTCCCATTCCAATCCTGAGACCCTTCCTATAGCATGAGATTTGATATCCAACTCCTTCCCATTCCAATCCTGAGACCCTTCCTATAGCATGAGATGTGATGTCTCAATGCTTCTAATACCAAACCTGAGATCCTTCCTATAACATGAGATCTGATATCCAACTCCTTCCATTCCAATCCTGAGACCCTTCCTATAGCATGAGATGTGATATCTCAATGCTTATACCAAACCTGAGACCCTTCCTATAGCATGAGATGTGATATCCAACTCCTTCCCATTCCAATCCTGAGACCCTTCCTATAGCATGAGATGTGATATCTCAATGCTTCTAATACCAAACCTGAGATCCTTCCTCTAACATGAAATGTGAGATCCAACTCCTTCCCTTTCCAAACCTAAGAGCCTATCTATAGCATGAGATGTGATATCCAAGTCCTTCACATTCCAACCCTTAGACCCTTCCTACAGCATGCAATATGATATCTCAATGATTCCAATAACAAACCTGAGACCCGTCCTATAACATGAGTAGGGATATCCAACTCCTTCCCATTCCAATCCTGAGACACTTCCGATAGCAGAGATGTGATATCTCAATGTTTATACCAAACCTGAGACCCTTCCTATAACATGAGATGTGATATCCAACTCCTTCCCGTTCCAAACCTGAGACCCTTCCTTTAGCATGAGATGTGATATCCAGCTCCTTCCCATTCCAATCCTGAGACACTTCCGATAGCATGAGATGTGATATCTCAATGCTTCTACCAAACCTGAGACCCTTCCTTTAGCATGAGATGTGATATCCAACTCCTTCCCATTCCAATCCTGAGACCCTTCCTATAGCATGAGATGTGATATCTCAATACTTCTAATACCAAACCTGAGATCCTTCCGATAACATGAGATGTGATATCTCAATACTTCTAATACCAAACCTGAGATCCATCCTATAACATGAGATGTGATATCCAACTCCTTCCCTTTCCAAACCTGAGAGCCGTTCTATAGCATGAGATGTGATAACCAGGTCCTTCCCATTCCAATCCTTAGACCCTTCCTACAGCATGCAATATGATATCTCAATGATTCTAATAACAAACCTGAGACCCGTCCTATAGCATGAGATATGATATCCAAGTCCTTCCCATTCCAATCCTGAGACCCTTCCTATAACACGAAATGTGATATCCAACTCCTTCCCATTCCAACCTGAGACCCTTCCTATAGCATGAGATGGGATATCCAACTTCTTCCAAATCCAATACTGATACCCTTCCGATAGCATGAGATGTGATATCCCAATGCTTCTACCAAACCTGAGACCCATACTATGGCATGAGATGTGATATCAAACTCCTTCCCATTCCAATCCTGAGACCCTTCCTATAGCTTGAGGTGTGATATCCAACTCCTTCCCATTCCAATTCTGAGACCCTTCTTATACCATGAGACTTGATATCTCAATGCTTCTAATATTAAACCTGAGACCCGTCCTATAACATGAGATGTGATATCCAAATCCTTCCCCTTCCAAACCTTAGACCCTTCCTTTATCATGAGATGTGATATCCAACTCCTTCCCATTCCAATCCTGAGACCCTTCCGATATCATGAGATTTGTTATCTCAATGCTTCTAATATCAAACTTGAGACCCTACCTATAGCATGAGATGTGACATCCAAGTCCTTCCCATTCCAATCCTGAGACCCTTCCTATAGCATGAGATGTGATATCTCTATGCTTCTAATACCAAACCTGAGACCCTTCCTATAACATGAGATGGGATATCCAACTCCTTCCCATTCCAATCCTGAGACCTTTCCGATAGCAGAGATGTGATATCTCAATGCTTATACCAAACCTGAGAACCTTCCTATGGCCTGAGATGTCATATACAACTCCTTCCCATTCCAATCCTGAGACCCTTCCTTTAGCATGAGATGTGATATCTCAATGCTTATACCAAATCTGAGACCCTTCCTATAGCATGAGATGTGATATCCAATTCCTTCCCATTCCAATCCTGTGACCCTTCCTATAGCATGAGATGTGATATCTCAATGCTTATAGCAAACCTGAGAGCCTACCTATAACATGAGATGTGATATCCAAGTCCATCCCATTCCAATCCTTAGACCCTTCCTACAGCATGCGATGTGATATCTCAATGATTCTAATACCAAACCAGAGACTCTTCCTATAACATGAGATGGGATATCCAACTCCTTCCCATTCCAATCCTGAGCCGCTTCCGATAGCAGAGATGTGATATCTCAATGCTTATACCAAACCTGAGACCCTTCCTATAACATGAGATGTGATATCCAACTCCTTCCCGTTCCAAACCTGAGACACTAACTATAGCATATGTGATATCCAACTCCTTCCCATTCCAAACATGAGACCCTTCCTATAGCAAGAAAGTAATATCCAACTCCTACCCATTCCAATCCTGAGACCCTTCCTATAGCAAGAGATGTGATATCCAAATCCTTCCCATTCCAATCCTGAGACCCTTCCTATAACATGAGATGTGATATCCAACTCCTTCCCATTCCAACCTGAGACACTTCCTATAGCATGAGAAGGGATATCCAACTCATTCCCAATCCAATCCTGAGACCCTTCCGATAGCAGAGATGTGATATCTCAATGCTTATACCAAACCTGAGACCCTTCCTATGGCATGAGATGTGATATCCAACTCCTTGCCATTCAAATCCTGAGACCCTTCCTATAGCATGAGAAGGGATATCCAACTCCTTCCCAATCCAATCCTGAGACCCTTCCGATACAGCGACGTGATATCTCAATGCTTCTACCAAACCTGAGACCCTTCCTTTAGCATGAGATGTGATATCCAAATCCTTCACATTCCAATCCTGAGACCCTTCCTATAGCATGAGATGTGATATCTCAATGCTTCTAATACCAAACCTGAGATCCTTCCTATAACATGAGATGTGATATCCAATTCCTTCCCATTCCAAACCTGAGACCCTTCCTATTGGATGAGATGTGATATCCAACTCCTTCCCATTCCAACCCTGAGACCCTTCCTATAGCATGAGATGTGATGTCTCAATGCTTCTAATACCAAACCTGAGATCCTTCCTATAACATGAGATGTGATATCCAACTCCTTCCATTCCAATCCTGAGACCCGTCCTATAGCATGAGATGTGATATCTCAATGCTTATACCAAACCTGAGACCCTTCCTATAGCATGAGATGTGATATCCAACTGCTTCCCATTCCAATCCTGAGACCCTTCCTATAGCATGAGATGTGATATCTCAATGCTTCTAATACCAAACCTGAGATCCTTCCTCTAACATGAAATGTGATATCCAACTCCTTCCCTTTCCAAACCTAAGAGCCTATCTATAGCATGAGATGTGATATCCAAGTCCTTCACATTCCAACCCTTAGACCCTTCCTACAGCATGCAATATGATATCTCAATGATTCTAATAACAAACCTGAGACCCGTCCTATAACATGAGATGGGATATCCAACTCCTTCCCATTCCAATCCTGAGACACTTCCGATAGCAGAGATGTGATATCTCAATGCTTATACCAAACCTGAGACCCTTCCTATAACATGAGATGTGATATCCAAATCCTTCCCGTTCCAAACCTGAGACCCTTCCTTTAGCATGAGATGTGATATCCAGCTCCTTCCCATTCCAATCCTGAGACACTTCCGATAGCATGAGATGTGATATCTCAATGCTTCTAATATCAAAACTGAGACCCTCCCTATAGCATGATATGTGATATCTAAGTCCTTCCCATTCCAATCCCGAGACCCTCCCTATAGCATGAGATGTGATATCCAACTCCTTCCCATTCCAATCATGAGACCCTTCCTATAGCATGAGATGTGATATCTCAATGCTTCTACCAAACCTGAGACCCTTCCTTTAGCATGAGATGTGATATACAACTCCTTCCCATTCCAATCCTGAGACCCTTCCTATAGCATGAGATGTGATATCTCAATACTTCTAATACCAAACCTGAGATCCTTCCGATAACATGAGATGTGATATCTCAATACTTCTAATACCAAACCTGAGATCCATCCTATAACATGAGATGTGATATCCAACTCCTTCCCTTTCCAAACCTGAGAGCCGTTCTATAGCATGAGATGTGATAACCAGGTCCTTCCCATTCCAATCCTTAGACCCTTCCTACAGCATGCAATATGATATCTCAATGATTCTAATAACAAACCTGAGACCCGTCCTATAGCATGAGATATGATATCCAAGTCCTTCCCATTCCAATCCTGAGACCCTTCCTATAACACGAAATGTGATATCCAACTCCTTCCCATTCCAACCTGAGACCCTTCCTATAGCATGAGATGGGATATCCAACTTCTTCCAAATCCAATACTGATACCCTTCCGATAGCATGAGATGTGATATCCCAATGCTTCTACCAAACCTGAGACCCATACTATGGCATGAGATGTGATATCAAACTCCTTCCCATTCCAATCCTGAGACCCTTCCTATAGCTTGAGGTGTGATATCCAACTCCTTCCCATTCCAATTCTGAGACCCTTCTTATACCATGAGACTTGATATCTCAATGCTTCTAATATTAAACCTGAGACCCGTCCTATAACATGAGATGTGATATCCAAATCCCTCCCCTTCCAAACCTTAGACCCTTCCTTTATCATGAGATGTGATATCCAACTCCTTCCCATTCCAATCCTGAGACCCTTCCGATATCATGAGATTTGTTATCTCAATGCTTCTAATATCAAACTTGAGACCCTACCTATAGCATGAGATGTGACATCCAAGTCCTTCCCATTCCAATCCTGAGACCCTTCCTATAGCATGAGATGTGATATCTCTATGCTTCTAATACCAAACCTGAGACCCTTCCTATAACATGAGATGGGATATCCAACTCCTTCCCATTCCAATCCTGAGACCTTTCCGATAGCAGAGATGTGATATCTCAATGCTTATACCAAACCTGAGAACCTTCCTATGGCCTGAGATGTCATATACAACTCCTTCCCATTCCAATCCTGAGACCCTTCCTTTAGCATGAGATGTGATATCTCAATGCTTATACCAAATCTGAGACCCTTCCTATAGCATGAGATGTGATATCCAATTCCTTCCCATTCCAATCCTGTGACCCTTCCTATAGCATGAGATGTGATATCTCAATGCTTATAGCAAACCTGAGAAGCTACCTATAACATGAGATGTGATATCCAAGTCCATCCCATTCCAATCCTTAGACCCTTCCTACAGCATGCTATGTGATATCTCAATGATTCTAATACCAAACCAGAGACTCTTCCTATAACATGAGATGGGATATCCAACTCCTTCCCATTCCAATCCTGAGCCGCTTCTGATAGCAGAGATGTGATATCTCAATGCTTATACCAAACCTGAGACCCTTCCTATAACATGAGATGTGATATCCAACTCCTTCCCGTTCCAAACCTGAGACACTAACTATAGCATATGTGATATCCAACTCCTTCCCATTCCAAACATGAGACCCTTCCTATAGCAAGAAAGTAATATCCAACTCCTACCCATTCCAATCCTGAGACCCTTCCTATAGCAAGAGATGTGATATCCAAATCCTTCCCATTCCAATCCTGAGACCCTTCCTATAACATGAGATGTGATATCCAACTCCTTCCCATTCCAACCTGAGACACTTCCTATAGCATGAGAAGGGATATCCAACTCCTTCCCAATCCAATCCTGAGACCCTTCCGATAGCAGAGATGTGATATCTCAATGCTTATACCAAACCTGAGACCCTTCCTATGGCATGAGATGTGATATCCAACTCCTTGCCATTCAAATCCTGAGACCCTTCCTATAGCATGAGAAGGGATATCCAACTCCTTCCCAATCCAATCCTGAGACCCTTCCGATAGCAGCGACGTGATATCTCAATGCTTCTACCAAACCTGAGACCCTTCCTTTAGCATGAGATGTGATATCCAAATCCTTCACATTCCAATCCTGAGACCCTTCCTATAGCATGAGATGTGATATCTCAATGCTTCTAATACCAAACCTGAGATCCTTCCTATAACATGAGATGTGATATCCAATTCCTTCCCATTCCAAACCTGAGACCCTTCCTATTGGATGAGATGTGATATCCAACTCCTTCCCATTCCAACCCTGAGACCCTTCCTATAGCATGAGATGTGATGTCTCAATGCTTCTAATACCAAACCTGAGATCCTTCCTATAACATGAGATGTGATATCCAACTCCTTCCATTCCAATCCTGAGACCCGTCCTATAGCATGAGATGTGATATCTCAATGCTTATACCAAACCTGAGACCCTTCCTATAGCATGAGATGTGATATCCAACTGCTTCCCATTCCAATCCTGAGACCCTTCCTATAGCATGAGATGCGATATCTCAATGCTTCTAATACCAAACCTGAGATCCTTCCTCTAACATGAAATGTGATATCCAACTCCTTCCCTTTCCAAACCTAAGAGCCTATCTATAGCATGAGATGTGATATCCAAGTCCTTCACATTCCAACCCTTAGACCCTTCCTACAGCATGCAATATGATATCTCAATGATTCTAATAACAAACCTGAGACCCGTCCTATAACATGAGATGGGATATCCAACTCCTTCCCATTCCAATCCTGAGACACTTCCGATAGCAGAGATGTGATATCTCAATGCTTATACCAAACCTGAGACCCTTCCTATAACATGAGATGTGATATCCAAATCCTTCCCGTTCCAAACCTGAGACCCTTCCTTTAGCATGAGATGTGATATCCAGCTCCTTCCCATTCCAATCCTGAGACACTTCCGATAGCATGAGATGTGATATCTCAATGCTTCTAATATCAAAACTGAGACCCTCCCTATAGCATGATATGTGATATCTAAGTCCTTCCCATTCCAATCCTGAGACCCTCCCTATAGCATGAGATGTGATATCCAACTCCTTCCCATTCCAATCCTGAGACCCTTCTTATAGCATGAGATATGATGTCTCAATACTTCTAATACCAAACGTGAGATCCTTCCGATAACATGAGATGTGATATCCAAATCCTTCCCCTTCCAAACCTGAGACCCTCCCTTTAGCATGAAATGTGATATCCAACTCCTTCCTATTCCAATCCTGAGACTCTTCTGATAGCATGAGATGTGATATCTCAATGCTTCTAATACCAAACCTGAGATCCTTCCGATAGCATGAGATGTGATATCTCAATGCTTCTAATACCAAACCTGAGATCCTTCCTATAACATGAGATGTGATATCCAAATCCTTCCCCTTCCAAACCTGAGACCCTCCCTTTAGCATGAGATGTGATATCTAACTCCTTCCCATTCCATTCCTGAGACCCTTCTGATAGCATGAGATGTGATATCTCAATACTTCTAATACCAAACCTGAGATCCATCCTATAACATGAGATGTGATATCCAACTCCTTCCCTTTCCAAACCTGAGAGCCGTTCTATAGCATGAGATGTGATAACCAGGTCCTTCCCATTCCAATCCTTAGACCCTTCCTACAGCATGCAATATGATATCTCAATGATTCTAATAACAAACCTGAGACCCGTCCTATAGCATGAGATATGATATCCAAGTCCTTCCCATTCCAATCCTGAGACCCTTCCTATAACACGAAATGTGATATCCAACTCCTTCCCATTCCAACCTGAGACCCTTCCTATAGCATGAGATGGGATATCCAACTTCTTCCAAATCCAATACTGATACCCTTCCGATAGCATGAGATGTGATATCCCAATGCTTCTACCAAACCTGAGACCCATACTATGGCATGAGATGTGATATCAAACTCCTTCCCATTCCAATCCTGAGACCCTTCCTATAGCTTGAGGTGTGATATCCAACTCCTTCCCATTCCAATTCTGAGACCCTTCTTATACCATGAGACTTGATATCTCAATGCTTCTAATATTAAACCTGAGACCCGTCCTATAACATGAGATGTGATATCCAAATCCCTCCCCTTCCAAACCTTAGACCCTTCCTTTATCATGAGATGTGATATCCAACTCCTTCCCATTCCAATCCTGAGACCCTTCCGATATCATGAGATTTGTTATCTCAATGCTTCTAATATCAAACTTGAGACCCTACCTATAGCATGAGATGTGACATCCAAGTCCTTCCCATTCCAATCCTGAGACCCTTCCTATAGCATGAGATGTGATATCTCTATGCTTCTAATACCAAACCTGAGACCCTTCCTATAACATGAGATGGGATATCCAACTCCTTCCCATTCCAATCCTGAGACCTTTCCGATAGCAGAGATGTGATATCTCAATGCTTATACCAAACCTGAGAACCTTCCTATGGCCTGAGATGTCATATACAACTCCTTCCCATTCCAATCCTGAGACCCTTCCTTTAGCATGAGATGTGATATCTCAATGCTTATACCAAATCTGAGACCCTTCCTATAGCATGAGATGTGATATCCAATTCCTTCCCATTCCAATCCTGTGACCCTTCCTATAGCATGAGATGTGATATCTCAATGCTTATAGCAAACCTGAGAAGCTACCTATAACATGAGATGTGATATCCAAGTCCATCCCATTCCAATCCTTAGACCCTTCCTACAGCATGCTATGTGATATCTCAATGATTCTAATACCAAACCAGAGACTCTTCCTATAACATGAGATGGGATATCCAACTCCTTCCCATTCCAATCCTGAGCCGCTTCTGATAGCAGAGATGTGATATCTCAATGCTTATACCAAACCTGAGACCCTTCCTATAACATGAGATGTGATATCCAACTCCTTCCCGTTCCAAACCTGAGACACTAACTATAGCATATGTGATATCCAACTCCTTCCCATTCCAAACATGAGACCCTTCCTATAGCAAGAAAGTAATATCCAACTCCTACCCATTCCAATCCTGAGACCCTTCCTATAGCAAGAGATGTGATATCCAAATCCTTCCCATTCCAATCCTGAGACCCTTCCTATAACATGAGATGTGATATCCAACTCCTTCCCATTCCAACCTGAGACACTTCCTATAGCATGAGAAGGGATATCCAACTCCTTCCCAATCCAATCCTGAGACCCTTCCGATAGCAGAGATGTGATATCTCAATGCTTATACCAAACCTGAGACCCTTCCTATGGCATGAGATGTGATATCCAACTCCTTGCCATTCAAATCCTGAGACCCTTCCTATAGCATGAGAAGGGATATCCAACTCCTTCCCAATCCAATCCTGAGACCCTTCCGATAGCAGCGACGTGATATCTCAATGCTTCTACCAAACCTGAGACCCTTCCTTTAGCATGAGATGTGATATCCAAATCCTTCACATTCCAATCCTGAGACCCTTCCTATAGCATGAGATGTGATATCTCAATGCTTCTAATACCAAACCTGAGATCCTTCCTATAACATGAGATGTGATATCCAATTCCTTCCCATTCCAAACCTGAGACCCTTCCTATTGGATGAGATGTGATATCCAACTCCTTCCCATTCCAACCCTGAGACCCTTCCTATAGCATGAGATGTGATGTCTCAATGCTTCTAATACCAAACCTGAGATCCTTCCTATAACATGAGATGTGATATCCAACTCCTTCCATTCCAATCCTGAGACCCGTCCTATAGCATGAGATGTGATATCTCAATGCTTATACCAAACCTGAGACCCTTCCTATAGCATGAGATGTGATATCCAACTGCTTCCCATTCCAATCCTGAGACCCTTCCTATAGCATGAGATGCGATATCTCAATGCTTCTAATACCAAACCTGAGATCCTTCCTCTAACATGAAATGTGATATCCAACTCCTTCCCTTTCCAAACCTAAGAGCCTATCTATAGCATGAGATGTGATATCCAAGTCCTTCACATTCCAACCCTTAGACCCTTCCTACAGCATGCAATATGATATCTCAATGATTCTAATAACAAACCTGAGACCCGTCCTATAACATGAGATGGGATATCCAACTCCTTCCCATTCCAATCCTGAGACACTTCCGATAGCAGAGATGTGATATCTCAATGCTTATACCAAACCTGAGACCCTTCCTATAACATGAGATGTGATATCCAAATCCTTCCCGTTCCAAACCTGAGACCCTTCCTTTAGCATGAGATGTGATATCCAGCTCCTTCCCATTCCAATCCTGAGACACTTCCGATAGCATGAGATGTGATATCTCAATGCTTCTAATATCAAAACTGAGACCCTCCCTATAGCATGATATGTGATATCTAAGTCCTTCCCATTCCAATCCTGAGACCCTCCCTATAGCATGAGATGTGATATCCAACTCCTTCCCATTCCAATCCTGAGACCCTTCTTATAGCATGAGATATGATGTCTCAATACTTCTAATACCAAACGTGAGATCCTTCCGATAACATGAGATGTGATATCCAAATCCTTCCCCTTCCAAACCTGAGACCCTCCCTTTAGCATGAAATGTGATATCCAACTCCTTCCTATTCCAATCCTGAGACTCTTCTGATAGCATGAGATGTGATATCTCAATGCTTCTAATACCAAACCTGAGATCCTTCCGATAGCATGAGATGTGATATCTCAATGCTTCTAATACCAAACCTGAGATCCTTCCTATAACATGAGATGTGATATCCAAATCCTTCCCCTTCCAAACCTGAGACCCTCCCTTTAGCATGAGATGTGATATCTAACTCCTTCCCATTCCATTCCTGAGACCCTTCTGATAGCATGAGATGTGATATCTCAATGCCTCTAATACCAAACCTGAGATCCTACTTCTAACATGAAATGTGATATCCAACTCTTTCCCCTTCCAAACCTGAGAGCCTTCCTATAGCATGAGATGTGATATCCAAGTCCTTCCCATTCCAATACTGAGACCCTTCCTATAGCTTGAGATGTGATATCCAACTCCTTCCCATTCCAATTCTGAGACCCTTCCTATAGCATGAGATGTGATATCTCAATGCTTATACCAAACCTGAGAGCCTACCTATAGCATGAGATGTGATATCCAAGTCCATCCCATTCCAATCCTTAGACCCTTCCTACAGCATGCGATGTGATATCTCAATGATTCTAATACCAAACCAGAGACTCTTCCTATAACATGAGATGGGATATCCAACTCCTTCCCATTCCAATTCTGAGACCCTTCCTATACTATGAGACTTGATATCTCAATGCTTCTAATACCAAACCTGAGACCCGTAATATAACATGAGATGTGATATCCAAATCCTTCCCCTTCCAAACCTTAGACCCTTCCTTTATCATGAGATGTGATATCCAACTCCTTCCCATTCCAATCCTGAGACCCTTCCGATATCATGAGATGTGATATCTCAAAGCTTCTAATATCAAACTTGAGACCCTCCCTATAGCATGAGATGTGATATCCAAGTCCTTCCCATTCCAATCCTGAGACCCTTCCTATAGCATGAGATGTGATATCTCAATGCTTCTAATACCAAACCTGAGACCCTTCCTATAACATGAGATGGGAATATCCAACTCCTTCCCATTCCAATCTTCAGACCCTTCCGATAGCAGAGATGTGATATCTCAATGCTTATACCACACCTGAGATCCTTCCTATAACATGAGATGTGATATCCAACTCCTTCCCATTCCAATCCTGAGACACTTCCTATAGCATGAGATGTGATATCTCACTGCTTATACCATACCTGAGACCCTTCCCATAGCAGATGTGATATCCAACTCCTTCCCATTCCAATCCTCAGACCCTTCCTATAGCATGAGATGTGATATCTCAATGCTTCTAATGTCAAACTTGAGACCCTACCTATAGCAGGAGATGTGATATCCAAGTCCTTCCCATTCCAATCCTGAGACACTTCCTATAGCATGAGATGTGATATCTCAATGCTTCTAATACCAAACCTGAGACACTTCCTATAACATGAGATGGGATATCCAACTCCTTCCAATTCCAATCCTGAGACCCTTTTGATAGCAGAGATGTGATATCTCAATGTTTATACCAAACCTGAGACCCTTCCTACGGCATGAGATGTCATATTCAACTCCTACCCATTCCAATCCTGAGACCCTTCCTATAGCATGAGATTTGATATCCAACTCCTTCCCATTCCAATCCTGAGACCCTTCCTATAGCATGAGATGTGATGTCTCAATGCTTCTAATACCAAACCTGAGATCCTTCCTATAACATGAGATGTGATATCCAACTCCTTCCATTCCAATCCTGAGACCCTTCCTATAGCATGAGATGTGATATATCAATGCTTATACCAAACCTGAGACCCTTCCTATAGCATGAGATGTGATATCCAACTCCTTCCCATTCCAATCCTGAGACCCTTCCTATAGCCTGAGATGTGATATCCAATTCCTTCCCATTCCAATCCTGAGACCCTTCCTATAGCATGAGATGTGATATCTCAATGCTTATACCAAACCTGAGAGCCTACCTATAACATGAGATGTGATATCCAAGTCCATCCCATTCCGATCCTTAGACCCTTCCTACAGCATGCGATGTGATATCTCAATGATTCTAATACCAAACCAGAGACTCTTCCTATAACATGAGATGGGATATCCAACTCCTTCCCATTCCAATCCTGAGCCGCTTCCGATAGCAGAGATGTGATATCTCAATGCTTATACCAAACCTGAGACCCTTCCTATAACATGAGATGTGATATCCAACTCCTTCCCGTTCCAAACCTGAGACACTAACTATAGCATATGTGATATCCAACTCCTTCCCATTCCAAACATGAGACCCTTCCTATAGCAAGAAAGTAATATCCAACTCCTACCCATTCCAATCCTGAGACCCTTCCTATAGCAAGAGATGTGATATCCAAATCCTTCCCATTCCAATCCTGAGACCCTTCCTATAACATGAGATGTGATATCCAACTCCTTCCCATTCCAACCTGAGACACTTCCTATAGCATGAGAAGGGATATCCAACTCCTTCCCAATCCAATCCTGAGACCCTTCCGATAGCAGAGATGTGATATCTCAATGCTTATACCAAACCTGAGACCCTTCCTATGGCATGAGATGTGATAGCCAACTCCTTGCCATTCAAATCCTGAGACCCTTCCTATAGCATGAGAAGGGATATCCAACTCCTTCCCAATCCAATCCTGAGACCCTTCCGATAGCAGCGACGTGATATCTCAATGCTTCTACCAAACCTGAGACCCTTCCTTTAGCATGAGATGTGATATCCAAATCCTTCACATTCCAATCCTGAGACCCTTCCTATAGCATGAGATGTGATATCTCAATGCTTCTAATACCAAACCTGAGATCCTTCCTATAACATGAAATGTGATATCCAATTCCTTCCCATTCCAAACCTGAGACCCTTCCTATTGGATGAGATGTGATATCCAACTCCTTCCCATTCCAACCCTGAGACCCTTCCTATAGCATGAGATGTGATGTCTCAATGCTTCTAATACCAAACCTGAGATCCTTCCTATAACATGAGATGTGATATCCAACTTCTTCCCATTCCAACCTGAGACACTTCCTATAGCATGAGAAGGGATATCCAACTCCTTCCCAATCCAAACCTGAGACCCTTCCTATGGCATGAGATGTGATATCCAACTCCTTGCCATTCAAATCCTGAGACCCTTCCTATAGCATGAGAAGGGATATCCAACTCCTTCCCAATCCAATCCTGAGACCCTTCCGATAGCAGCGACGTGATATCTCAATGCTTCTACCAAACCTGAGATCCTTCCTATAACATGAGATGTGATATCCAATTCCTTCCCATTCCAAACCTGAGACCCTTCCTATTGGATGAGATGTGATATCCAACTCCTTCCCATTCCAACCCTGAGACCCTTCCTATAGCATGAGATGTGATGTCTCAATGCTTCTAATACCAAACCTGAGATCCTTCCTATAACATGAGATGTGATATCCAACTCCTTCCATTCCAATCCTGAGACCCGTCCTATAGCATGAGATGTGATATCTCAATGCTTATACCAAACCTGAGACCCTTCCTATAGCATGAGATGTGATATCCAACTGCTTCCCATTCCAATCCTGAGACCCTTCCTATAGCATGAGATGTGATATCTCAATGCTTCTAATACCAAACCTGAGATCCTTCCTCTAACATGAAATGTGATATCCAACTCCTTCCCTTTCCAAACCTAAGAGCCTATCTATAGCATGAGATGTGATATCCGTCCTTCACATTCCAACCCTTAGACCCTTCCTACAGCATGCAATATGATATCTCAATGATTCTAATAACAAACCTGAGACCCGTCCTATAACATGAGATGGGATATCCAACTCCTTCCCATTCCAATCCTGAAACACTTCCGATAGCAGAGATGTGATATCTCAATGCTTATACCAAACCTGAGACCCTTCCTATAACATGAGATGTGATATCCAAATCCTTCTCGTTCCAAACCTGAGACCCTTCCTTTAGCATGAGATGTGATATCCAGCTCCTTCCCATTCCAATCCTGAGACACTTCCGATAGCATGAGATGTGATATCTCAATGCTTCTAATATCAAAACTGAGACCCTCCCTATAGCATGATATGTGATATCTAAGTCCTTCCCATTCCAATCCTGAGACCCTCCCTATATCATGAGATGTGATATCCAACTCCTTCCCATTCCAATCCTGAGACCCTTCCTATAGCATGAGATATGATATCTCAATACTTCTAATACCAAACGTGAGATCCTTCCGATAACATGAGATGTGATATCCAAATCCTTCCCCTTCCAAACCTGAGACCCTCCCTTTAGCATGAAATGTGATATCCAACTCCTTCCTATTCCAATCCTGAGACTCTTCTGATAGCATGAGATGTGATATCTCAATGCTTCTAATACCAAACCTGAGATCCTTCCGATAGCGAGATGTGATATCTCAATGCTTCTAATACCAAACCTGAGATCCTTCCTATAACATGAGATGTGATATCCAAATCCTTCCCCTTCCAAACCTGAGACCCTCCCTTTAGCATGAGATGTGATATCTAACTCCTTCCCATTCCATTCCTGAGACCCTTCTGATAGCATGAGATGTGATATCTCAATGCCTCTAATACCAAACCTGAGATCCTACCTCTAACATGAAATGAGATATCCAACTCTTTCCCCTTCCAAACCTGAGAGCCTTCCTATAGCATGAGATGTGATATCCAAGTCCTTCCCATTCCAATACTGAGACCCTTCCTATAGCTTGAGATGTGATATCCAACTCCTTCCCATTCCAATTCTGAGACCCTTCCTATAGCATGAGATGTGATATCTCAATGCTTATACCAAACCTGAGAGCCTACCTATAGCATGAGATGTGATATCCAAGTCCATCCCATTCCAATCCTTAGACCCTTCCTACAGCATGCGATGTGAATATCTCAATGATTCTAATACCAAACCAGAGACTCTTCCTATAACATATGGGATATCCAACTCCTTCCCATTCCAATTCTGAGACCCTTCCTATACTATGAGACTTGATATCTCAATGCTTCTAATACCAAACCTGAGACCCGTAATATAACATGAGATGTGATATCCAAATCCTTCCCCTTCCAAACCTTAGACCCATCCTTTATCATGAGATGTGATATCCAACTCCTTCCCATTCCAATCCTGAGACCCTTCCGATATCATGAGATGTGATATCTCAAAGCTTCTAATATCAAACTTGAGACCCTCCCTATAGCATGAGATGTGATATCCAAGTCCTTCCCATTCCAATCCTGAGACCCTTCCTATAGCATGAGATGTGATATCTCAATGCTTCTAATACCAAACCTGAGACCCTTCCTATAACATGAGATGGGAATATCCAACTCCTTCCCATTCCAATCTTGAGACCCTTCCGATAGCAGAGATGTGATATCTCAATGCTTATACCACACCTGAGATCCTTCCTATAACATGAGATGTGATATCCAACTCCTTCCCATTCCAATCCTGAGACACTTCCTATAGCATGAGATGTGATATCTCACTGCTTATACCAAACCTGAGACCCTTCCCATAGCAGGAGATGTGATATCCAACTCCTTCCCATTCCAATCCTCAGACCCTTCCTATAGCATGAGATGTGATATCTCAATGCTTCTAATGTCAAACTTGAGACCCTACCTATAGCATGAGATGTGATATCCAAGTCCTTCCCATTCCAATCCTGAGACACTTCCTATAGCATGAGATGTGATATCTCAATGCTTCTAATACCAAACCTGAGACTCTTCTTATAACATGAGATGGGATATCCAACTCCTTCCAATTCCAATCCTGAGACCCTTTTGATAGCAGAGATGTGATATCTCAATGTTTATACCAAACCTGAGACCCTTCCTACGGCATGAGATGTCATATTCAACTCCTTCCCATTCCAATCCTGAGACCCTTCCTATAGCATGAGATTTGATATCCAACTCCTTCCCATTCCAATCCTGAGACCCTTCCTATAGCATGAGATGTGATGTCTCAATGCTTCTAATACCAAACCTGAGATCCTTCCTATAACATGAGATGTGATATCCAACTCCTTCCATTCCAATCCTGAGACCCTTCCTATAGCATGAGATGTGATATCTCAATGCTTATACCAAACCTGAGACCCTTCCTATAGCATGAGATGTGATATCCAACTCCTTCCCATTCCAATCCTGAGACCCTTCCTATAGCCTGAGATGTGATATCCAATTACTTCCCATTCCAATCCTGAGACCCTTCCTATAGCATGAGATGTGATATCTCAATGCTTATACCAAACCTGAGAGCCTACCTATAACATGAGATGTGATATCCAAGTCCATCCCATTCCAATCCTTAGACCCTTCCTACAGCATGCGATGTGATATCTCAATGATTCTAATACCAAACCAGAGACTCTTCCTATAACATGAGATGGGATATCCAACTCCTTCCCATTCCAATCCTGAGCCGCTTCCGATAGCAGAGATGTGATATCTCAATGCTTATACCAAACCTGAGACCCTTCCTATAACATGAGATGTGATATCCAACTCCTTCCCGTTCCAAACCTGAGACACTAACTATAGCATATGTGATATCCAACTCCTTCCCATTCCAAACATGAGACCCTTCCTATAGCAAGAAAGTAATATCCAACTCCTACCCATTCCAATCCTGAGACCCTTCCTATAGCAAGAGATGTGATATCCAAATCCTTCCCATTCCAATCCTGAGACCCTTCCTATAACATGAGATGTGATATCCAACTCCTTCCCATTCCAACCTGAGAAACTTCCTATAGCATGAGAAGGGATATCCAACTCCTTCCCAATCCAATCCTGAGACCCTTCCGATAGCAGAGATGTGATATCTCAATGCTTATACCAAACCTGGGACCCTTCCTATGGCATGAGATGTGATATCCAACTCCTTGCCATTCAAATCCTGAGACCCTTCCTATAGCATGAGAAGGGATATCCAACTCCTTCCCAATCCAATCCTGAGACCCTTCCGATAGCAGCGACGTGATATCTCAATGCTTCTACCAAACCTGAGACCCTTCCTTTAGCATGAGATGTGATATCCAAATCCTTCACATTCCAATCCTGAGACCCTTCCTATAGCATGAGATGTGATATCTCAATGCTTCTAATACCAAACCTGAGATCCTTCCTATAACATGAGATGTGATATCCAATTCCTTCCCATTCCAAACCTGAGACCCTTCCTATTGGATGAGATGTGATATCCAACTCCTTCCTATTCCAACCCTGACACCCTTCCTATAGCATGAGATGTGATGTCTCAATGCTTCTAATACCAAACCTGAGATCCTTCCTATAACATGAGATGTGATATCCAACTCCTTCCATTCCAATCCTGAGACCCGTCCTATAGCATGAGATGTGATATCTCAATGCTTATACCAAACCTGAGACCCTTCCTATAGCATGAGATGTGATATCTCAATGCTTCTAATACCAAACCTGAGATCCTTCCTCTAACATGAAATGTGATATCCAACTCCTTCCCTTTCCAAACCTAAGAGCCTATCTATAGCATGAGATGTGATATCCAAGTCCATCACATTCCAACCTTTAGACCCTTCCTACAGCATGCAATATGATATCTCAATGATTCTAATAACAAACCTGAGACCCGTCCTATAACATGAGATGGGATATCCAACTCCTTCCCATTCCAATCCTGAGACACTTCCGATAGCAGAGATGTGATATCTCAATGCTTATACCAAACCTGAGACCCTTCCTATAACATGAGATGTGATATCCAAATCCTTCTCGTTCCAAACCTGAGACCCTTCCTTTAGCATGAGATGTGATATCCAGCTCCTTCCCATTCCAATCCTGAGACACTTCCGATAGCATGAGATATGATATCTCAATACTTCTAATACCAAACGTGAGATCCTTCCGATAACATGAGATGTGATATCCAAATCCTTCCCCTTCCAAACCTGAGACCCTCCCTTTAGCATGAAATGTGATATCCAACTCCTTCCTATTCCAATCCTGAGACTCTTCTGATGCATGAGATGCGATATCTCAATGCTTCTAATACCAAACCTGAGATCCTTCCGATAGCATGAGATGTGATATCTCAATGCTTCTAATACCAAACCTGAGATCCTTCCTATAACATGAGATGTGATATCCAAATCCTTCCCCTTCCAAACCTGAGACCCTCCCTTTAGCATGAGATGTGATATCTAACTCCTTCCCATTCCATTCCTGAGACCCTTCTGATAGCATGAGATGTGATATCTCAATGCCTCTAATACCAAACCTGAGATCCTACCTCTAACATGAAATGAGATATCCAACTCTTTCCCCTTCCAAACCTGAGAGCCTTCCTATAGCATGAGATGTGATATCCAAGTCCTTCCCATTCCAATACTGAGACCCTTCCTATAGCTTGAGATGTGATATCCAACTCCTTCCCATTCCAATTCTGAGACCCTTCCTATAGCATGAGATGTGATATCTCAATGCTTATACCAAACCTGAGAGCCTACCTATAGCATGACATGGGATATCCAACTCCTTCCCATTCCAATTCTGAGACCCTTCCTATACTATGAGACTTGATTTCTCAATGCTTCTAATTCCAAACCTGAGACCCGTAATATAACATGAGATGTGATATCCAAATCCTTCCCCTTCCAAACCTTAGACCCTTCCTTTATCATGAGATGTGATATCCAACTCCTTCCCATTCCAATCCTGAGACCCTTCCGATATCATGAGATGTGATATCTCAAAGCTTCTAATATCAAACTTGAGACCCTCCCTATAGCATGAGATGTGATATCCAAGTCCTTCCCATTCCAATCCTGAGACCCTTCCTATAGCATGAGATGTGATATCTCAATGCTTCTAATACCAAACCTGAGACCGTTCCTATAACATGAGATGGGAATATCCAACTCCTTCCCATTCCAATATTGAGACCCTTCCGATAGCAGAGATGTGATATCTCAATGCTTATACCACACCTGAGATCCTTCCTATAACATGAGATCTGATATCCAACTCCTTCCCATTCCAATCCTCAGACCCTTCCTATAGCATGAGATGTGATATCTCAATGCTTCTAATGTCAAACTTGAGACCCTACCTATAGCATGAGATGTGATATCCAAGTCCTTCCCATTCCAATCCTGAGACACTTCCTATAGCATGAGATGTGATATCTCAATGCTTCTAATACCAAACCTGAGACTCTTCCTATAACATGAGATGGGATATCCAACTCCTTCCAATTCCAATCCTGAGACCCTTTTGATAGCAGAGATGTGATATCTCAATGTTTATACCAAACCTGAGACCCTTCCTACGGCATGAGATGTCATATTCAACTCCTTCCCATTCCAATCCTGAGACCCTTCCTATAGCATGAGATTTGATATCCAACTCCTTCCCATTCCAATCCTGAGACCCTTCCTATAGCATGAGATGTGATGTCTCAATGCTTCTAATACCAAACCTGAGATCCTTCCTATAACATGAGATGTGATATCCAACTCCTTCCATTCCAATCCTGAGACCCTTCCTATAGCATGAGATGTGATATCTCAATGCTTATACCAAACTTGAGACCCTCCCTATAGCATGAGATGTGATATCCAACTCCTTCCCATTCCAATCCTGAGACCCTTCCTATAGCCTGAGATGTGATATCCAATTCCTTCCCATTCCAATCCTGAGACCCTTCCTATAGCATGAGATGTGATATCTCAATGCTTATACCAAACCTGAGAGCCTACCTATAATATGAGATGTGATATCCAAGTCCATCCCATTCCAATCCTTAGACCCTTCCTACAGCATGCGATGTGATATCTCAATGATTCTAATACCAAACCAGAGACTCTTCCTATAACATGAGATGGGATATCCAACTCCTTCCCATTCCAATCCTGAGCCGCTTCCGATAGCAGAGATGTGATATCTCAATGCTTATACCAAACCTGAGACCCTTCCTATAACATGAGCTGTGATATCCAACTCCTTCCCGTTCCAAACCTGAGACACTAACTATAGCATATGTGATATCCAACTCCTTCCCATTCCAAACATGAGACCCTTCCTATAGCAAGAAAGTAATATCCAACTCCTACCCATTCCAATCCTGAGACCCTTCCTATAGCAAGAGATGTGATATCCAAATCCTTCCCATTCCAATCCTGAGACCCTTCCTATAACATGAGATGTGATATCCAACTCCTTCCCATTCCAACCTGAGACACTTCCTATAGCATGAGAAGGGATATCCAACTCCTTCCCAATCCAATCCTGAGACCCTTCCGATAGCAGAGATGTGATATCTCAATGCTTATACCAAACCTGAGACCCTTCCTATGGCATGAGATGTGATATCCAACTCCTTGCCATTCAAATCCTGAGACCCTTCCTATAGCATGAGAAGGGATATCCAACTCCTTCCCAATCCAATCCTGAGACCCTTCCGATAGCAGCGACGTGATATCTCAATGCTTCTACCAAACCTGAGACCCTTCCTTTAGCATGAGATGTGATATCCAAATCCTTCACATTCCAATCCTGAGACCCTTCCTATAGCATGAGATGTGATATCTCAATGCTTCTAATACCAAACCTGAGATCCTTCCTATAACATGAGATGTGATATCCAATTCCTTCCCATTCCAAACCTGAGACCCTTCCTATTGGATGAGATGTGATATCCAACTCCTTCCCATTCCAACCCTGAGACCCTTCCTATAGCATGAGATGTGATGTCTCAATGCTTCTAATACCAAACCTGAGATCCTTCCTATAACATGAGATGTGATATCCAACTCCTTCCATTCCAATCCTGAGACCCGTCCTATAGCATGAGATGTGATATCTCAATGCTTATACCAAACCTGAGACCCTTCCTATAGCATATGTCATATCCAACTGCTTCCCATTCCAATCCTGAGACCCTTCCTATAGCATAAGATGTGATATCTCAATGCTTCTAATACCAAACCTGAGATCCTTCCTCTAACATGAAATGTGATATCCAACTCCTTCCCTTTCCAAACCTAAGAGCCTATCTATAGCATGAGATGTGATATCCAAGTCCTTCACATTCCAACCCTTAGACCCTTCCTACAGCATGCAATATGATATCTCAATGATTCTAATAACAAACCTGAGACCCGTCCTATAACATGAGATGGGATATCCAACTCCTTCCCATTCCAATCCTGAGACACTTCCGATAGCAGAGATGTGATATCTCAATGCTTATACCAAACCTGAGACCCTTCCTATAACATGAGATGTGATATCCAAATCCTTCTCGTTCCAAACCTGAGACCCTTCCTTTAGCATGAGATGTGATATCCAGCTCCTTCCCATTCCAATCCTGAGACACTTCTGATAGCATGAGATGTGATATCTCAATGCTTCTAATATCAAAACTGAGACCCTCCCTATAGCATGATATGTGATATCTAAGTCCTTCCCATTCCAATCCTGAGACCCTCCCTATAGCATGAGATGTGATATCCAACTCCTTCCCATTCCAATCCTGAGACCCTTCCTATAGCATGAGATATGATATCTTAATACTTCTAATACCAAACGTGAGATCCTTCCGATAACATGAGATGTGATATCCAAATCCTTCCCCTTCCAAACCTGAGACCCTCCCTTTAGCATGAAATGTGATATCCAACTCCTTCCTATTCCAATCCTGAGACTCTTCTGATAGCATGAGATGCGATATCTCAATGCTTCTAATACCAAACCTGAGATCCTTCCGATAGCATGAGATGTGATATCTCAATGCTTCTAATACCAAACCTGAGATCCTTCCTATAACATGAGATGTGATATCCAAATCCTTCCCCTTCCAAACCTGAGACCCCCCCTTTAGCATGAGATGTGATATCTAACTCCTTCCCATTCCATTCCTGAGACCCTTCTGATAGCATGAGATGTGATATCTCAATGCCTCTAATACCAAACCTGAGATCCTACCTCTAACATGAAATGAGATATCCAACTCTTTCCCCTTCCAAACCTGAGAGCCTTCCTATAGCATGAGATGTGATATCCAAGTCCTTCCCATTCCAATACTGAGACCCTTCCTATAGCTTGAGATGTGATATCTCAATGCTTATACCAAACCTGAGAGCCTACCTATAGCATGAGATGTGATATCCAAGTCCATCCCATTCCAATCCTTAGACCCTTCCTACAGCATGCGATGTGAATATCTCAATGATTCTAATACCAAACCAGAGACTCTTCCTATAACATGAGATGGGATATCCAACTCCTTCCCATTCCAATTATGAGACCCTTCCTATACTATGAGACTTGATATCTCAATGCTTCTAATACCAAACCTGAGACCCGTAATATAACATGAGATGGGATATCCAACTCCTTCCAATTCCAATCCTGAGACCCTTTTGATAGCAGAGATGTGATATCTCAATGTTTATACCAAACCTGAGACCCTTCCTACGGCATGAGATGTCATATTCAACTCCTTCCCATTCCAATCCTGAGACCCTTCCTATAGCATGAGATGTGATGTCTCAATGCTTCTAATACCAAACCTGAGATCCTTCCTATAACATGAGATGTGATATCCAACTCCTTCCATTCCAATCCTGAGACCCTTCCTATAGCATGAGATGTGATATCTCAATGCTTATACCAAACCTGAGATCCTTCCTCTAACATGAAATGTGATATCCAACTCCTTCACTTTCCAAACCTGAGAGCCTATCTATAGCATGAGATGTGATATCCAAGTCCTTCCCATTCCAATCCTTAGACCCTTCCTACAGCATGCAATATGATATCTCAATGATTCTAATAAAAAACCTGAGACCCGTCCTATAACATGAGATGGGATATCCAACTCCTTCCCATTCCAATCCTGAGACACGTCCGATAGCAGAGATGTGATATCTCAATGTTTATACCAAACCTGAGACCCTTCCTATAACATGAGATGTGATATCCAACTCCTTCCCGTTCCAAACCTGAGACCCTTCCTTTAGCATGAGATGTGATATCCAGCTCCTTCCCATTCCAATCCTGAGACACTTCGATAGCATAAGATGTGATATCTCAATGCTTCTAATATCAAAACTGAGACCCTCCCTATAGCATATGTGATATCTAAGTCCTTCCCATTCCAATCCTGAGACCCTTCCTATAGCATGAGATGTGATATCTCAATGCTTCTACCAAACCTGAGACCCTTCCTTTAGCATGAGATGTGATATCCAACTCCTTCCCATTCCAATCCTGAGACCCTTCCTATAGCATGAGATGTGATATCTCAATACTTCTAATACCAAACCTGAGATCCTTCCGATAACATGAGATGTGATATCTCAATACTTCTAATACCAAACCTGAGATCCATCCTATAACATGAGATGTGATATCCAAATCCTTCCCCTTCCAAACCTGAGACCCTCCATTTAGCATGAGATGTGATATCCAACTCCTTCCCATTCCAATCCTGAGACCCTTCTGATAGCATAACATATGATATCTCAATGCTTCTATACCAAACCTGAGATCCTTCTGATAGCATGAGATGTGATATCTCAATGCTTCTAATACCAAACCTGAGATCCTACCTCTAACATGAAATGTGATATCCAACTCTTTCCCCTTGCAAACCTGAGAGCCTTCCTATAGCATGAGATGTGATATCCAAGTCCTTCCCATTCCAATCCTGAGACCCTTCCTATAACATGAGATGTGATATCCAACTCCTTCCCATTCCAACCTGAGACCCTTCCTATAGCATGAGATGGGATATCCAACTCCTTCCAAATCCAATCCCGATACCCTTCCGATAGCATGAGATGTGATATCCCAATGCTTCTACCAAACCTGAGACCCATATTATGGCATGAGATGTGATATCAAACTCCTTCCCATTCTAATCCTGAGACCCTTCCTATACCATGAGACTTGATATCTCAATGCTTCTAATACCAAACCTGAGACCCGTCCTATAACATGAGATGTGATATCCAAATCCTTCCCCTTCCAAACCTTAGACCCTTCCTTTATCATGAGATGTGATATCCAACTCCTTCCCATTCCAATCTTGAGACCCTTCCGATATCATGAAATGTGATATCTCAATGCTTCTATCAAACTTGAGACCCTCCCTATAGCATGAGATGTGATATCCAAGTCCTTCCCATTCCAATCCTGAGACCCTTCCTATAGCATGAGATGTGATATCTCAATGCTTCTAATACCAAACCTGAGACCCTTCCTATAACATGAGATGGGAATATCCAACTCCTTCCCATTCCAATCCTTAGACCCTTCCTACAGCATGCAATATGATATCTCAATGATTTTAATAAAAAACCTGAGACCCGTCCTATAACATGAGATGGGATATCCAACTCCTTCCCATTCCAATCCTGAGACACTTCCGATGGTAGAGATGTGATATCTCAATGTTTATACCAAACCTGAGACCTTTCCTATAACATGAGATGTGATATCCAACTCCTTCCCATTCCAATCCTGAGACCCTTCCTATAGCATGAGATGTGATATCCAACTCCATCCCATTCCAATCCTGAGACCCTTCTGATAGCATAAGATATGATATCTCAATGCTTCTTTACCAAACCTGAGATCCTTCTGATAGCATATGTGATATCTCAATGCTTCTAATACCAAACCTGAGATCCTACATCTAACATGAAATGTGATATCCAACTCTTTCCCCTTGCAAACCTGAGAGCCTTCCTATAGCATGAGATGTGATATCCAAGTCCTTCCCATTCCAATCCTGAGACCCTTCCTATAACATGAGATGTGATATCCAACTCCTTCCCATTCCAACCTGAGACCCTTCCTATAGCATGAGATGGGATATCCAACTCCTTCCAAATCCAATCCCGATACCCTTCCGATAGCATGAGATGTGATATCCCAATGCTTCTACCAAACCGAGACCCATATTATGGCATGAGATGTGATATCAAACTCCTTCCCATTCTAATCCTGAGACCCTTCCTATACCATGAGACTTGATATCTCAATGCTTCTAATACCAAACCTGAGACCCGTCCTATAACATGAGATGTGATATCCAAATCCTTCCCCTTCCAAACCTTAGACCCTTCCTTTATCATGAGATGTGATATCCAACTCCTTCCCATTCCAATCTTGAGACCCTTTCCGATATCATGAAATGTGAATTCTCAATGCTTCTATCAAACTTGAGACCCTCCCTATAGCATGAGATGTGATATCCAAGTCCTTCCCATTCCAATCCTGAGACCCTTCCTATAGCATGAGATGTGATATCTCAATGCTTCTAATACCAAACCTGAGACCCTTCCTATAACAAGAGATGGGAATATCCAACTCCTTCCCATTCCAATCCTTAGACCCTTCCTACAGCATGCAATATGATATCTCAATGATTTTAATAAAAAACCTGAGACCCGTCCTATAACATGAGATGGGATATCCAACTCCTTCCCATTCCAATCCTGAGACACTTCCGATGGTAGAGATGTGATATCTCAATGTTTATACCAAACCTGAGACCTTTCCTATAACATGAGATGTGATATCCAACTCCTTCCCATTCCAATCCTGAGACCCTTCCTATAGCATGAGATGTGATATCCAACTCCATCCCATTCCAATCCTGAGACCCTTCTGATAGCATAAGATATGATATCTCAATGCTTCTATACCAAACCTGAGATCCTTCTGATAGCATATGTGATATCTCAATGCTTCTAATACCAAACCTGAGATCCTACATCTAACATGAAATGTGATATCCAACTCTTTCCCCTTGCAAACCTGAGAGCCTTCCTATAGCATGAGATGTGATATCCAAGTCCTTCCCATTCCAATCCTGAGACCCTTCCTATAGCATGAGATGTGATATCCCAATGCTTCTACCAAACCTGAGACCCATATTATGGCATGAGATGTGATATCAAACTCCTTCCCATTCTAATCCTGAGACCCTTCCTATACCATGAGACTTGATATCTCAATGCTTCTAATACCAAACCTGAGACCCGTCCTATAACATGAGATGTGATGTCCTAATCCTTCCCCTTCCAAACCTTAGACCCTTCCTTTATCATGAGATGTGACATCCAACTCCTTCCCATTCCAATCTTGAGACCCTTCCGATATCATGAAATGTGATATCTCAATGCTTCTATCAAACTTGAGACCCTCCCTATAGCATGAGATGTGATATCCAAGTCCTTCCCATTCCAATCCTGAGACCCTTCCTATAGCATGAGATGTGATATCTCAATGCTTCTAATACCAAACCTGAGACCCTTCCTATAACATGAGATGGGAATATCCAACTCCTTCCCATTCCAATCCTTAGACCCTTCCTACAGCATGCAATATATCTCAATGATTTTAATAAAAAACCTGAGACCCGTCCTATAACATGAGATGGGATATCCAACTCCTTCCCATTCCAATCCTGAGACACTTCCGATGGTAGAGATGTGATATCTCAATGTTTATACCAAACCTGAGACCCTTCCTATAACATGAGATGTGATATCCAACTCCTTCCCATTCCAATCCTGAGACCCTTCCTATAGCATGAGATGTGATATCCAACTCCATCCCATTCCAATCCTGAGACCCTTCTGATAGCATAAGATATGATATCTCAATGCTTCTATACCAAACCTGAGATCCTTCTGATAGCATGAGATGTGATATCTCAATGCTTCTAATACCAAACCTGAGATCCTACCTCTAACATGAAATGTGATATCCAACTCTTTCCCCTTGCAAACCTGAGAGCCTTCCTATAGCATGAGATGTGATATCCAACTCCTTCCCATTCCAATCCTGAGACACTTCCGATGGTAGAGATGTGATATCTCAATGTTTATACCAAACCTGAGACCCTTCCTATAACATGAGATGTGATATCCAACTCCTTCCCATTCCAATCCTGAGACCCTTCCTATAGCATGAGATGTGATATCCAACTCCATCCCATTCCAATCCTGAGACCCTTCCTATAGCATGAGATGTGATGTCTCAATGCTTCTAATACCAAACCTGAGATCCTTCCTTTAACATGAGATGTGATATCCAACTCCTTCCATTCCAATCCTTAGACCCTTCCTACAGCATGCAATATGATATCTCAATGATTTTAATAAAAAACCTGAGACCCGTCCTATAACATGAGATGTGATATCCAACTCCATCCCATTCCAATCCTGAGACCCTTCCTATAGCATGAGATATGATATCTCAATGCTTCTATACCAAACCTGAGATCCTTCTGATAGCATGAGATGTGATATCTCAATGCTTCTAATACCAAACCTGAGATCCTACCTCTAACATGAAATGTGATATCCAACTCTTTCCCTTTCCAACCTGAGACCCTTCCTATAGCATGAGATGGGATATCCAACTCCTTCCAAATCCAATCCCGATACCCTTCCGATAGCATGAGATGTGATATCTCAATGCTTCTAATACCAAACCTGAGATCCTTCCTCTAACATGAAATGTGAGATCCAACTCCTTCCCTTTCCAAACCTAAGAGCCTATCTATAGCATGAGATGTGATATCCAAGTCCTTCACATTCCAACCCTTAGACCCTTCCTACAGCATGCAATATGATATCTCAATGATTCTAATAACAAACCTGAGACCCGTCCTATAACATGAGATGGGATATCCAACTCCTTCCCATTCCAATCTTGAGACCCTTCCGATAGCAGAGATGTGATATCTCAATGCTTATACCACACCTGAGATCCTTCCTATAACATGAGATGTGATATCCAACTCCTTCCCATTCCAATCCTGAAACACTTCCTATAGCATGAGATGTGATATCTCACTGCTTATACCAAACCTGAGACCCTTCCCATAGCAGGAGATGTGATATCCAACTCCTTCCCATTCCAATCCTCAGACCCTTCCTATAGCATGAGATGTGATATCTCAATGCTTCTAATGTCAAACTTGAGACCCTACCTATAGCATATGATGTGATATCCAAGTCCTTCCCATTCCAATCCTGAGACACTTCCTATAGCATGAGATGTGATATCTCAATGCTTCTAATACCAAACCTGAGACTCTTCCTATAACATGAGATGGGATATCCAACTCCTTCCAATTCCAATCCTGAGACCCTTTTGATAGCAGAGATGTGATATCTCAATGTTTATACCAAACCTGAGACCCTTCCTACGGCATGAGATGTCATATTCAACTCCTTCCCATTCCAATCCTGAGACCCTTCCTATAGCATGAGATTTGATATCCAACTCCTTCCCATTCCAATCCTGAGACCCTTCCTATAGCATGAGATGTGATATCTCAATGCTTATACCAAACCTGAGACCCTTCCTATAGCATGAGATGTGATATCCAACTCCTTCCCATTCCAATCCTGAGACCCTTCCTATAGCCTGAGATGTGATATCCAATTCCTTCCCATTCCAATATTGAGACCCTTCCTATAGCATGAGATGTGATGTCTCAATGCTTCTAATACCAAACCTGAGATCCTTCCTATAACATGAGATGTGATATCCAACTCCTTCCATTCCAATCCTGAGACCCTTCCTATAGCATGAGATGTGATATCTCAATGCTTATACCAAACCTGAGACCCTTCCTATAGCATGAGATGTGATATCCAACTCCTTCCCATTCCAATCCTGAGACCCTTCCTATAGCCTGAGATGTGATATCCAATTCCTTCCCATTCCAATATTGAGACCCTTCCTATAGCATGAGATGTGATATCTCAATGCTTATACCAAACCTGAGAGCCTACCTATAATATGAGATGTGATATCCAAGTCCATCCCATTCCAATCCTTAGACCCTTCCTACAGCATGCGATGTGATATCTCAATGATTCTAATACCAAACCTGAGACCCTTCCTATAACATGAGATGGGAATATCCAACTCCTTCCCATTCCAATCTTGAGACCCTTCCGATAGCAGAGATGTGATATCTCAATGCTTATACCACACCTGAGATCCTTCCTATAACATGAGATGTGATATCCAACTCCTTCCCATTCCAATCCTGAGACACTTCCTATAGCATGAGATGTGATATCTCACTGCTTATACCAAACCTGAGACCCTTCCCATAGCAGGAGATGTGATATCCAACTCCTTCCCATTCCAATCCTCAGACCCTTCCTATAGCATGAGATGTGATATCTCAATGCTTCTAATGTCAAACTTGAGACCCTACCTATAGCATGAGATGTGATATCCAAGTCCTTCCCATTCCAATCCTGAGACACTTCCTATAGCATGAGATGTGATATCTCAATGCTTCTAATACCAAACCTGAGACTCTTCCTATAACATGAGATGGGATATCCAACTCCTTCCAATTCCAATCCTGAGACCCTTTTGATAGCAGAGATGTGATATCTCAATGTTTATACCAAACCTGAGACCCTTCCTACGGCATGAGATGTCATATTCAAGTCCTTCCCATTCCAATCCTGAGACCCTTCCTATAGCATGAGATGTGATGTCTCAATGCTTCTAATACCAAACCTGAGATCCTTCCTATAACATGAGATGTGATATCCAACTCCTTCCATTCCAATCCTGAGACCCTTCCTATAGCATGAGATGTGATATCTCAATGCTTATACCAAACCTGAGACCCTTCCTATAGCATGAGATGTGATATCCAACTCCTTCCCATTCCAATCCTGAGACCCTTCCTATAGCATGAGATGTGATATCTCAATGCCTCTAATACCAAACCTGAGATCCTTCCTCTAACATGAAATGTGATATCCAACTCCTTCACTTTCCAAACCTGAGAGCCTATCTATAGCATGAGATGTGATATCCAAGTCCTTCCCATTCCAATCCTTAGACCCTTCCTACAGCATGCAATATGATATCTCAATGATTCTAATAAAAAACCTGAGACCCGTCCTATAACATGAGATGGGATATCCAACTCCTTCCCATTCCAATCCTGAGACACGTCCGATAGCAGAGATGTGATATCTCAATGTTTATACCAAACCTGAGACCCTTCCTATAACATGAGATGTGATATCCAACTCCTTCCCGTTCCAAACCTGAGACCCTTCCTTTAGCATGAGATGTGATATCCAGCTCCTTCCCATTCCAATCCTGAGACACTTCTGATAGCATAAGATGTGATATCTCAATGCTTCTAATATCAAAACTGAGACCCTCCCTATAGCATATGTGATATCTAAGTCCTTCCCATTCCAATCCTGAGACCCTTCCTATAGCATGAGATGTGATATCTCAATGCTTCTACCAAACCTGAGACCCTTCCTTTAGCATGAGATGTGATATCCAACTCCTTCCCATTCCAATCCTGAGACCCTTCCTATAGCATGAGATGTGATATCTCAATACTTCTAATACCAAAGCTGAGATCCTTCCGATAACATGAGATGTGATATCTCAATACTTCTAATACCAAACCTGAGATCCATCCTATAACATGAGATGTGATATCCAAATCCTTCCCCTTCCAAACCTGAGACCCTCCCTTTAGCATGAGATGTGATATCCAACTCCTTCCCATTCCAATCCTGAGACCCTTCTGATAGCATAAGATATATCTCAATGCTTCTATACCAAACCTGAGATCCTTCTGATAGCATGAGATGTGATATCTCAATGCTTCTAATACCAAACCTGAGATCCTACCTCTAACATGAAATGTGATATCCAACTCTTTCCCCTTGCAAACCTGAGAGCCTTCCTATAGCATGAGATGTGATATCCAAGTCCTTCCCATTCCAATCCTGAGACCCTTCCTATAACATGAGATGTGATATCCAACTCCTTCCCATTCCAACCTGAGACCCTTCCTATAGCATGAGATGGGATATCCAACTCCTTCCAAATCCAATCCCGATACCCTTCCGATAGCATGAGATGTGATATCCCAATGCTTCTACCAAACCTGAGACCCATATTATGGCATGAGATGTGATATCAAACTCCTTCCCATTCTAATCCTGAGACCCTTCCTATACCATGAGACTTGATATCTCAATGCTTCTAATACCAAACCTGAGACCCGTCCTATAACATGAGATGTGATATCCAAATCCTTCCCCTTCCAAACCTTAGACCCTTCCTTTATCATGAGATGTGATATCCAACTCCTTCCCATTCCAATCTTGAGACCCTTCCGATATCATGAAATGTAATATCTCAATGCTTCTATCAAACTTGAGACCCTCCCTATAGCATGAGATGTGATATCCAAGTCCTTCCCATTCCAATCCTGAGACCCTTCCTATAGCATGAGATGTGATATCTCAATGCTTCTAATACCAAACCTGAGACCCTTCCTATAACATGAGATGGGAATATCCAACTCCTTCCCATTCCAATCCTTAGACCCTTCCTACAGCATGCAATATGATATCTCAATGATTTTAATAAAAAACCTGAGACCCGTCCTATAACATGAGATGGGATATCCAACTCCTTCCCATTCCAATCCTGAGACACTTCCGATGGTAGAGATGTGATATCTCAATGTTTATACCAAACCTGAGACCCTTCCTATAACATGAGATGTGATATCCAACTCCTTCCCATTCCAATCCTGAGACCCTTCCTATAGCATGAGATGTGATATCCAACTCCATCCCATTCCAATCCTGAGACCCTTCTGATAGCATAAGATATGATATCTCAATGCTTCTATACCAAACCTGAGATCCTTCTGATAGCATGAGATGTGATATCTCAATGCTTCTAATACCAAACCTGAGATCCTACCTCTAACATGAAATGTGATATCCAACTCTTTCCCCTTGCAAACCTGAGAGCCTTCCTATAGCATGAGATGTGATATCCAACTCCTTCCCATTCCAATCCTGAGACACTTCCGATGGTAGAGATGTGATATCTCAATGTTTATACCAAACCTGAGACCCTTCCTATAACATGAGATGTGATATCCAAATCCTTCCCCTTCCAAACCTGAGACCCTCCCTTTAGCATGAGATGTGATATCTAACTCCTTCCCATTCCATTCCTGAGACCCTTCTGATAGCATGAGATGTGATATCTCAATGCCTCTAATACCAAACCTGAGATCCTACCTCTAACATGAAATGAGATATCCAACTCTTTCCCCTTCCAAACCTGAGAGCCTTCCTATTGCATGAGATGTGATATCCAAGTCCTTCCCATTACAATACTGAGACCCTTCCTATAGCTTGAGATGTGATATCCAACTCCTTCCCATTCCAATTCTGAGACCCTTCCTACAGCATGCAATGTGAATATCTCAATGATTCTAATACCAAACCAGAGACTCTTCCTATAACATGAGATGGGATATCCAACTCCTTCCCATTCCAATTCTGAGACCCTTCCTATACTATGAGACTTGATATCTCAATGCTTCTAATACCAAACCTGAGACCCGTAATATAACATGAGATGTGATATCCAAATCCTTCCCCTTCCAAACCTTAGACCCGTCCTTTATCATGAGATGTGATATCCAACTCCTTCCCATTCCAATCCTGAGACCCTTCCGATATCATGAGATGTGATATCTCAAAGCTTCTAATATCAAACTTGAGACCCTCCCTATAGCATGAGATGTGATAACCAAGTCCTTCCCATTCCAATCCTGAGACCCTTCCTATAGCATGAGATGTGATATCTCAATGCTTCTAATACCAAACCTGAGACCCTTCCTATAACATGAGATGGGAATATCCAACTCCTTCCCATTCCAATCTTGAGACCCTTCCGATAGCAGAGATGTGATATCTCAATGCTTATACCACACCTGAGATCCTTCCTATAACATGAGATGTGATATCCAACTCCTTCCCATTCCAATCCTGAGACACTTCCTATAGCATGAGATGTGATATCTCACTGCTTATACCAAACCTGAGACCCTTCCCATAGCAGGAGATGTGATATCCAACTCCTTCCCATTCCAATCCTCAGACCCTTCCTATAGCATGAGATGTGATATCTCAATGCTTCTAATGTCAAACTTGAGACCCTACCTATAGGATGAGATGTGATATCCAAGTCCTTCCCATTCCAATCCTGAGACACTTCCTATAGCATGAGATGTGATATCTCAATGCTTCTAATACCAAACCTGAGACTCTTCCTATAACATGAGATGGGATATCCAACTCCTTCCAATTCCAATCCTGAGACCCTTTTGATAGCAGAGATGTGATATCTCAATGTTTATACCAAACCTGAGACCCTTCCTACGGCATGAGATGTCATATTCAACTCCTTCCCATTCCAATCCTGAGACCCTTCCTATAGCATGAGATTTGATATCCAACTCCTTCCCATTCCAATCCTGAGACCCTTCCTATAGCATGAGATGTGATGTCTCAATGCTTCTAATACCAAACCTGAGATCCTTCCTATAACATGAGATGAGATATCCAACTCCTTCCATTCCAATCCTGAGACCCTTCCTATAGCATGAGATGTGATATCTCAATGCTTATACCAAACCTGAGACCCTTCCTCTAGCATGAGATGTGATATCCAACTCCTTCCCATTCCAATCCTGAGACCCTTCCTATAGCCTGAGATGTGATATCCAATTCCTTCCCATTCCAATCCTGAGACCCTTCCTATAGCATGAGATGTGATATCTCAATGCTTATACCAAACCTGAGAGCCTACCTATAACATGAGATGTGATATCCAAGTCCATCCCATTCCAATCCTTAGACCCTTCCTACAGCATGCGATGTGATATCTCAATGATTCTAATACCAAACCAGAGACTCTTCCTATAACATGAGATGGGATATCTAACTCCTTCCCATTCCAATCCTGAGCCGCTTCTGATAGCAGAGATGTGATATCTCAATGCTTATACCAAACCTGAGACCCTTCCTATAACATGAGATGTGATATCCAACTCCTTCCCGTTCCAAACCTGAGACACTAACTATAGCATATGTGATATCCAACTCCTTCCCATTCCAAACATGAGACCCTTCCTATAGCAAGAAAATAATATCCAACTCCTACCCATTCCAATCCTGAGACCCTTCCTATAGCAAGAGATGTGATATCCAAATCCTTCCCATTCCAATCCTGAGACCCTTCCTATAACATGAGATGTGATATCCAACTCCTTCCCATTCCAACCTGAGACACTTCCTATAGCATGAGAAGGGATATCCAACTCCTTCCCAATCCAATCCTGAGACCCTTCCGATAGCAGAGATGTGATATCTCAATGCTTATACCAAACCTGAGACCCTTCCTATGGCATGAGATGTGATATCCAACTCCTTGCCATTCAAATCCTGAGACCCTTCCTATAGCATGAGAAGGGATATCCAACTCCTTCCCAATCCAATCCTGAGACCCTTCCGATAGCAGCGACGTGATATCTCAATGCTTCTACCAAACCTGAGACCCTTCCTTTAGCATGAGATGTGATATCCAAATCCTTCACATTCCAATCCTGAGACCCTTCCTATAGCATGAGATGTGATATCTCAATGCTTCTAATACCAAACCTGAGATCCTTCCTATAACATGAGATGTGATATCCAATTCCTTCCCATTCCAAACCTGAGACCCTTCCTATTGGATGAGATGTGATAACCAACTCCTTCCCATTCCAACCCTGAGACCCTTCCTATAGCATGAGATGTGATGTCTCAATGCTTCTAATACCAAACCTGTGATCCTTCCTATAACATGAGATGTGATATCCAACTCCTTCCATTCCAATCCTGAGACCCGTCCTATAGCATGAGATGTGATATCTCAATGCTTATACCAAACCTGAGACCCTTCCTATAGCATGAGATGTGATATCTCAATGCTTCTAATACCAAACCTGAGACCCTTCCTATAACATGAGATGGGAATATCCAACTCCTTCCCATTCCAATCTTGAGACCCTTCCGATAGCAGAGATGTGATATCTCAATGCTTATACCACACCTGAGATCCTTCCTATAACATGAGATGTGATATCCAACTCCTTCCCATTCCAATCCTGAGACACTTCCTATAGCATGAGATGTGATATCTCACTGCTTATACCAAACCTGAGACCCTTCCCATAGCAGGAGATGTGATATCCAACTCCTTCCCATTCCAATCCTCAGACCCTTCCTATAGCATGAGATGTGATATCTCAATGCTTCTAATGTCAAACTTGAGACCCTACCTATAGGATGAGATGTGATATCCAAGTCCTTCCCATTCCAATCCTGAGACACTTCCTATAGCATGAGATGTGATATCTCAATGCTTCTAATACCAAACCTGAGACTCTTCCTATAACATGAGATGGGATATCCAACTCCTTCCAATTCCAATCCTGAGACCCTTTTGATAGCAGAGATGTGATATCTCAATGTTTATACCAAACCTGAGACCCTTCCTACGGCATGAGATGTCATATTCAACTCCTTCCCATTCCAATCCTGAGACCCTTCCTATAGCATGAGATTTGATATCCAACTCCTTCCCATTCCAATCCTGAGACCCTTCCTATAGCATGAGATGTGATGTCTCAATGCTTCTAATACCAAACCTGAGATCCTTCCTATAACATGAGATGAGATATCCAACTCCTTCCATTCCAATCCTGAGACCCTTCCTATAGCATGAGATGTGATATCTCAATGCTTATACCAAACCTGAGACCCTTCCTCTAGCATGAGATGTGATATCCAACTCCTTCCCATTCCAATCCTGAGACCCTTCCTATAGCCTGAGATGTGATATCCAATTCCTTCCCATTCCAATCCTGAGACCCTTCCTATAGCATGAGATGTGATATCTCAATGCTTATACCAAACCTGAGAGCCTACCTATAACATGAGATGTGATATCCAAGTCCATCCCATTCCAATCCTTAGACCCTTCCTACAGCATGCGATGTGATATCTCAATGATTCTAATACCAAACCAGAGACTCTTCCTATAACATGAGATGGGATATCTAACTCCTTCCCATTCCAATCCTGAGCCGCTTCTGATAGCAGAGATGTGATATCTCAATGCTTATACCAAACCTGAGACCCTTCCTATAACATGAGATGTGATATCCAACTCCTTCCCGTTCCAAACCTGAGACACTAACTATAGCATATGTGATATCCAACTCCTTCCCATTCCAAACATGAGACCCTTCCTATAGCAAGAAAATAATATCCAACTCCTACCCATTCCAATCCTGAGACCCTTCCTATAGCAAGAGATGTGATATCCAAATCCTTCCCATTCCAATCCTGAGACCCTTCCTATAACATGAGATGTGATATCCAACTCCTTCCCATTCCAACCTGAGACACTTCCTATAGCATGAGAAGGGATATCCAACTCCTTCCCAATCCAATCCTGAGACCCTTCCGATAGCAGAGATGTGATATCTCAATGCTTATACCAAACCTGAGACCCTTCCTATGGCATGAGATGTGATATCCAACTCCTTGCCATTCAAATCCTGAGACCCTTCCTATAGCATGAGAAGGGATATCCAACTCCTTCCCAATCCAATCCTGAGACCCTTCCGATAGCAGCGACGTGATATCTCAATGCTTCTACCAAACCTGAGACCCTTCCTTTAGCATGAGATGTGATATCCAAATCCTTCACATTCCAATCCTGAGACCCTTCCTATAGCATGAGATGTGATATCTCAATGCTTCTAATACCAAACCTGAGATCCTTCCTATAACATGAGATGTGATATCCAATTCCTTCCCATTCCAAACCTGAGACCCTTCCTATTGGATGAGATGTGATAACCAACTCCTTCCCATTCCAACCCTGAGACCCTTCCTATAGCATGAGATGTGATGTCTCAATGCTTCTAATACCAAACCTGTGATCCTTCCTATAAAATGAGATGTGATATCCAACTCCTTCCATTCCAATCCTGAGACCCGTCCTATAGCATGAGATGTGATATCTCAATGCTTATACCAAACCTGAGACCCTTCCTATAGCATGAGATGTCATATCCAACTGCTTCCCATTCCAATCCTGAGACCCTTCCTATAGCATGAGATGTGATATCTCAATGCTTCTAATACCAAACCTGAGATCCTTCCTCTAACATGAAATGTGATATCCAACTCCTTCCCTTTCCAAACCTAAGAGCCTATCTATAGCATGAGATGTGATATCCAAGTCCTTCACATTCCAACCCTTAGACCCTTCCTACAGCATGCAATATGATATCTCAATGATTCTAATAACAAACCTGAGACCCGTCCTATAACATGAGATGGGATATCCAAATCCTTCTCGTTCCAAACCTGAGACCCTTCCTTTAGCATGAGATGTGATATCCAGCTCCTTCCCATTCCAATCCTGAGACACTTCCGATAGCATGAGATGTGATATCTCAATGCTTCTAATATCAAAACTGAGACCCTCCCTATAGCATGATATGTGATATCTAAGTCCTTCCCATTCCAATCCTGAGACCCTCCCTATAGCATGAGATGTGATATCTAACTCCTTCCCATTCCAATCCTGAGACCCTTCCTATAGCATGAGATATGATATCTCAATACTTCTAATACCAAACGTGAGATCCTTCCGATAACATGAGATGTGATATCCAAATCCTTCCCCTTCCAAACCTGAGACCCTCCCTTTAGCATGAAATGTGATATCCAACTCCTTCCTATTCCAATCCTGAGACTCTTCTGATAGCATGAGATGTGATATCTCAATGCTTCTAATACCAAACCTGAGATCCTTCCGATAGCATGAGATGTGATATCTCAATGCTTCTAATACCAAACCTGAGATCCTTCCTATAACATGAGATGTGATATCCAAATCCTTCCCCTTCCAAACCTGAGACCCTCCCTTTAGCATGAGATGTGATATCTAACTCCTTCCCATTCCATTCCTGAGACCCTTCTGATAGCATGAGATGTGATATCTCAATGCCTCTAATACCAAACCTGAGATCCTACCTCTAACATGAAATGAGATATCCAAATCTTTCCCCTTCCAAACCTGAGAGCCTTCCTATAGCATGAGATGTGATATCCAAGTCCTTCCCATTCCAATACTGAGACCCTTCCTATAGCTTGAGATGTGATATCCAACTCCTTCCCATTCCAATTCTGAGACCCTTCCTATAGCATGAAATGTGATATCTCAATGCTTATACCAAACCTGAGAGCCTACCTATAGCATGAGATGTGATATCCAAGTCCATCCCATTCCAATCCTTAGACCCTTCCTACAGCATGCGATGTGAATATCTCAATGATTCTAATACCAAACCAGAGACTCTTCCTATAACATGAGATGGGATATCCAACTCCTTCCCATTCCAATTCTGAGACCCTTCCTATACTATGAGACTTGATATCTCAATGCTTCTAATACCAAACCTGAGACCCGTAATATAACATGAGATGTGATATCCAAATCCTTCCCCTTCCAAACCTTAGACCCTTCCTTTATCATGAGATGTGATATCCAACTCCTTCCCATTCCAATCCTGAGACCCTTCCGATATCATGAGATGTGATATCTCAAAGCTTCTAATATCAAACTTGAGACCCTCCCTATAGCATGAGATGTGATATCCAAGTCCTTCCCATTCCAATCCTGAGACCCTTCCTATAGCATGAGATGTGATATCTCAATGCTTCTAATACCAAACCTGAGACCCTTCCTATAACATGAGATGGGAATATCCAACTCCTTCCCATTCCAATCTTGAGACCCTTCCGATAGCAGAGATGTGATATCTCAATGCTTATACCACACCTGAGATCCTTCCTATAACATGAGATGTGATATCCAACTCCTTCCCATTCCAATCCTGAGACACTTCCTATAGCATGAGATGTGATATCTCACTGCTTATACCAAACCTGAGACCCTTCCCATAGCAGGAGATGTGATATCCAACTACTTCCCATTCCAATCCTCAGACCCTTCCTATAGCATGAGATGTGATATCTCAATGCTTCTAATGTCAAACTTGAGACCCTACATATAGCATGAGATGTGATATCCAAGTCCTTCCCATTCCAATCCTGAGACACTTCCTATAGCATGAGATGTGATATCTCAATGCTTCTAATACCAAACCTGAGACTCTTCCTATAACATGAGATGGGATATCCAACTCCTTCCAATTCCAATCCTGAGACCCTTTTGATAGCAGAGATGTGATATCTCAATGTTTATACCAAACCTGAGACCCTTCCTATGGCATGAGATGTCATATTCAACTCCTTCCCATTCCAATCCTGAGACCCTTCCTATAGCATGAGATTTGATATCCAACTCCTTCCCATTCCAATCCTGAGACCCTTCCTATAGCATGAGATGTGATGTCTCAATGCTTCTAATACCAAACCTGAGATCCTTCCTATAACATGAGATGTGATATCCAACTCCTTCCATTCCAACCCTGAGATCCTTCCTATAGCATGAGATGTGATATATCAATGCTTATACCAAACCTGAGACCCTTCCTATAGCATGAGATGTGATATCCAACTCCTTCCCATTCCAATCCTGAGACCCTTCCTATAGCCTGAGATGTGATATCCAATTCCTTCCCATTCCAATCCTGAGACCCTTCCTATAGCATGAGATGTGATATCTCAATGCTTATACCAAACCTGAGAGCCTACCTATAACATGAGATGTGATATCCAAGTCCATCCCATTCCAATCCTTAGACCCTTCCTACAGCATGCGATGTGATATCTCAATGATTCTAATACCAAACCAGAGACTCTTCCTATAACATGAGATGGGATATCCAACTCCTTCCCATTCCAATCCTGAGCCGCTTCCGATAGCAGAGATGTGATATCTCAATGCTTATACCAAACCTGAGACCCTTCCTATAACATGAGATGTGATATCCAACTCCTTCCCGTTCCAAACCTGAGACACTAACTATAGCATATGTGATATCCAACTCCTTCCCATTCCAAACATGAGACCCTTCCTATAGCAAGAAAGTAATATCCAACTCCTACCCATTCCAATCCTGAGACCCTTCCTATAGCAAGAGATGTGATATCCAAATCCTTCCCATTCCAATCCTGAGATCCTTCCTATAACATGAGATGTGATATCCAACTTCTTCCCATTCCAACCTGAGACACTTCCTATAGCATGAGAAGGGATATCCAACTCCTTCCCAATCCAAACCTGAGACCCTTCCTATGGCATGAGATGTGATATCCAACTCCTTGCCATTCAAATCCTGAGACCCTTCCTATAGCATGAGAAGGGATATCCAACTCCTTCCCAATCCAATCCTGAGACCCTTCCGATAGCAGCGACGTGATATCTCAATGCTTCTACCAAACCTGAGACCCTTCCTTTAGCATGAGATGTGATATCCAAATCCTTCACATTCCAATCCTGAGACCCTTCCTATAGCATGAGATGTGATATCTCAATGCTTCTAATACCAAACCTGAGATCCTTCCTATAACATGAGATGTGATATCCAATTCCTTCCCATTCCAAACCTGAGACCCTTCCTATTGGATGAGATGTGATATCCAACTCCTTCCCATTCCAACCCTGAGACCCTTCCTATAGCATGAGATGTGATGTCTCAATGCTTCTAATACCAAACCTGAGATCCTTCCTATAACATGAGATGTGATATCCAACTCCTTCCATTCCAATCCTGAGACCCGTCCTATAGCATGAGATGTGATATCTCAATGCTTATACCAAACCTGAGACCCTTCCTATAGCATGAGATGTGATATCCAACTGCTTCCCATTCCAATCCTGAGACCCTTCCTATAGCATGAGATGTGATATCTCAATGCTTCTAATACCAAACCTGAGATCCTTCCTCTAACATGAAATGTGATATCCAACTCCTTCCCTTTCCAAACCTAAGAGCCTATCTATAGCATGAGATGTGATATCCAAGTCCTTCACATTCCAACCCTTAGACCCTTCCTACAGCATGCAATATGATATCTCAATGATTCTAATAACAAACCTGAGACCCGTCCTATAACATGAGATGGGATATCCAACTCCTTCCCATTCCAATCCTGAGACACTTCCGATAGCAGAGATGTGATATCTCAATGCTTATACCAAACCTGAGACCCTTCCTATAACATGAGATGTGATATCCAAATCCTTCTCGTTCCAAACCTGAGACCCTTCCTTTAGCATGAGATGTGATATCCAGCTCCTTCCCATTCCAATCCTGAGACACTTCCGATAGCATGAGATGTGATATCTCAATGCTTCTAATATCAAAACTGAGACCCTCCCTATAGCATGATATGTGATATCTAAGTCCTTCCCATTCCAATCCTGAGACCCTCCCTATATCATGAGATGTGATATCCAACTCCTTCCCATTCCAATCCTGAGACCCTTCCTATAGCATGAGATATGATATCTCAATACTTCTAATACCAAACATGAGATCCTTCCGATAACATGAGATGTGATATCCAAATCCTTCCCCTTCCAAACCTGAGACCCTCCCTTTAGCATGAAATGTGATATCCAACTCCTTCCTATTCCAATCCTGAGACTCTTCTGATAGCATGAGATGTGATATATCAATGCTTCTAATACCAAACCTGAGATCCTTCCGATAGCATGAGATGTGATATCTCAATGCTTCTAATACCAAACCTGAGATCCTTCCTATAACATGAGATGTGATATCCAAATCCTTCCCCTTCCAAACCTGAGACCCTCCCTTTAGCATGAGATGTGATATGTAACTCCTTCCCATTCCATTCCTGAGTCCCTTCTGATAGCATGAGATGTGATATCTCAATGCCTCTAATACCAAACCTGAGATCCTACCTCTAACATGAAATGAGATATCCAACTCTTTCCCCTTCCAAACCTGAGAGCCTTCCTATAGCATGAGATGTGATATCCAAGTCCTTCCCATTCCAATACTGAGACCCTTCCTATAGCTTGAGATGTGATATCCAACTCCTTCCCATTCCAATTCTGAGACCCTTCCTATAGCATGAGATGTGATATCTCAATGCTTATACCAAACCTGAGAGCCTACCTATAGCATGAGATGTGATATCCAAGTCCATCCCATTCCAATCCTTAGACCCTTCCTACAGCATGCGATGTGAATATCTCAATGATTCTAATACCAAACCAGAGACTCTTCCTATAACATGAGATGGGATATCCAACTCCTTCCCATTCCAATTCTGAGACCCTTCCTATACTATGAGACTTGATATCTCAATGCTTCTAATACCAAACCTGAGACCCGTAATATAACATGAGATGTGATATCCAAATCCTTCCCCTTCCAAACCTTAGACCCGTCCTTTATCATGAGATGTGATATCCAACTCCTTCCCATTCCAATCCTGAGACCCTTCCGATATCATGAGATGTGATATCTCAAAGCTTCTAATATCAAACTTGAGACCCTCCCTATAGCATGAGATGTGATATCCAAGTCCTTCCCATTCCAATCCTGAGACCCTTCCTATAGCATGAGATGTGATATCTCAATGCTTCTAATACCAAACCTGAGACCCTTCCTATAACATGAGATGGGAATATCCAACTTCTTCCCATTCCAATCTTGAGACCCTTCCGATAGCAGAGATGTGATATCTCAATGCTTATACCACACCTGAAATCCTTCCTATAACATGAGATGTGATATCCAACTCCTTCCCATTCCAATCCTGAAACACTTCCTATAGCATGAGATGTGATATCTCACTGCTTATACCAAACCTGAGACCCTTCCCATAGCAGGAGATGTGATATCCAACTCCTTCCCATTCCAATCCTCAGACCCTTCCTATAGCATGAGATGTGATATCTCAATGCTTCTAATGTCAAACTTGAGACCCTACCTATAGCATATGATGTGATATCCAAGTCCTTCCCATTCCAATCCTGAGACACTTCCTATAGCATGAGATGTGATATCTCAATGCTTCTAATACCAAACCTGAGACTCTTCCTATAACATGAGATGGGATATCCAACTCCTTCCAATTCCAATCCTGAGACCCTTTTGATAGCAGAGATGTGATATCTCAATGTTTATACCAAACCTGAGACCCTTCCTACGGCATGAGATGTCATATTCAACTCCTTCCCATTCCAATCCTGAGACCCTTCCTATAGCATGAGATTTGATATCCAACTCCTTCCCATTCCAATCCTGAGACCCTTCCTATAGCATGAGATGTGATATCTCAATGCTTATACAAAACCTGAGACCCTTCCTATAGCATGAGATGTGATATCCAACTCCTTCCCATTCCAATCCTGAGACCCTTCCTATAGCCTGAGATGTGATATCCAATTCCTTCCCATTCCAATATTGAGACCCTTCCTATAGCATGAGATGTGATGTCTCAATGCTTCTAATACCAAACCTGAGATCCTTCCTATAACATGAGATGTGATATCCAACTCCTTCCATTCCAATCCTGAGACCCTTCCTATAGCATGAGATGTGATATCTCAATGCTTATACCAAACCTGAGACCCTTCCTATAGCATGAGATGTGATATCCAACTCCTTCCCATTCCAATCCTGAGACCCTTCCTATAGCCTGAGATGTGATATCCAATTCCTTCCCATTCCAATATTGAGACCCTTCCTATAGCATGAGATGTGATATCTCAATGCTTATACCAAACCTGAGAGCCTACCTATAATATGAGATGTGATATCCAAGTCCTTCCCATTCCAATCCTGAGACCCTTCCTATAGCATGAGATGTGATATCTCAATGCTTCTAATACCAAACCTGAGACCCTTCCTATAACATGAGATGGGAATATCCAACTCCTTCCCATTCCAATCTTGAGACCCTTCCGATAGCAGAGATGTGATATCTCAATGCTTATACCACACCTGAGATCCTTCCTATAACATGAGATGTGATATCCAACTCCTTCCCATTCCAATCCTGAGACACTTCCTATAGCATGAGATGTGATATCTCACTGCTTATACCAAACCTGAGACCCTTCCCATAGCAGGAGATGTGATATCCAACTCCTTCCCATTCCAATCCTCAGACCCTTCCTATAGCATGAGATGTGATATCTCAATGCTTCTAATGTCAAACTTGAGACCCTACCTATAGCATGAGATGTGATATCCAAGTCCTTCCCATTCCAATCCTGAGACACTTCCTATAGCATGAGATGTGATATCTCAATGCTTCTAATACCAAACCTGAGACTCTTCCTATAACATGAGATGGGATATCCAACTCCTTCCAATTCCAATCCTGAGACCCTTTTGATAGCAGAGATGTGATATCTCAATGTTTATACCAAACCTGAGACCCTTCCTACGGCATGAGATGTCATATTCAACTCCTTCCCATTCCAATCCTGAGACCCTTCCTATAGCATGAGATGTGATGTCTCAATGCTTCTAATACCAAACCTGAGATCCTTCCTATAACATGAGATCTGATATCCAACTCCTTCCATTCCAATCCTGAGACCCTTCCTATAGCATGAGATGTGATATCTCAATGCTTATACCAAACCTGAGACCCTTCCTATAGCATGAGATGTGATATCCAACTCCTTCCCATTCCAATCCTGAGACCCTTCCTATAGCATGAGATGTGATATCTCAATGCCTCTAATACCAAACCTGAGATCCTTCCTCTAACATGAAATGTGATATCCAACTCCTTCACTTTCCAAACCTGAGAGCCTATCTATAGCATGAGATGTGATATCCAAGTCCTTCCCATTCCAATCCTTAGACCCTTCCTACAGCATGCAATATGATATCTCAATGATTCTAATAAAAAACCTGAGACCCGTCCTATAACATGAGATGGGATATCCAACTCCTTCCCATTCCAATCCTGAGACACGTCCGATAGCAGAGATGTGATATCTCAATGTTTATACCAAACCTGAGACCCTTCCTATAACATGAGATGTGATATCCAACTCCTTCCCGTTCCAAACCTGAGACCCTTCCTTTAGCATGAGATGTGATATCCAGCTCCTTCCCATTCCAATCCTGAGACACTTCTGATAGCATAAGATGTGATATCTCAATGCTTCTAATATCAAAACTGAGACCCTCCCTATAGCATATGTGATATCTAAGTCCTTCCCATTCCAATCCTGAGACCCTTCCTATAGCATGAGATGTGATATCTCAATGCTTCTACCAAACCTGAGACCCTTCCTTTAGCATGAGATGTGATATCCAACTCCTTCCCATTCCAATCCTGAGACCCTTCCTATAGCATGAGATGTGATATCTCAATACTTCTAATACCAAAGCTGAGATCCTTCCGATAACATGAGATGTGATATCTCAATACTTCTAATACCAAACCTGAGATCCATCCTATAACATGAGATGTGATATCCAAATCCTTCCCCTTCCAAACCTGAGACCCTCCCTTTAGCATGAGATGTGATATCCAACTCCTTCCCATTCCAATCCTGAGACCCTTCTGATAGCATAAGATATATCTCAATGCTTCTATACCAAACCTGAGATCCTTCTGATAGCATGAGATGTGATATCTCAATGCTTCTAATACCAAACCTGAGATCCTACCTCTAACATGAAATGTGATATCCAACTCTTTCCCCTTGCAAACCTGAGAGCCTTCCTATAGCATGAGATGTGATATCCAAGTCCTTCCCATTCCAATCCTGAGACCCTTCCTATAACATGAGATGTGATATCCAACTCCTTCCCATTCCAACCTGAGACCCTTCCTATAGCATGAGATGGGATATCCAACTCCTTTCAAATCCAATCCCGATACCCTTCCGATAGCATGAGATGTGATATCCCAATGCTTCTACCAAACCTGAGACCCATATTATGGCATGAGATGTGATATCAAACTCCTTCCCATTCTAATCCTGAGACCCTTCCTATACCATGAGACTTGATATCTCAATGCTTCTAATACCAAACCTGAGACCCGTCCTATAACATGAGATGTGATATCCAAATCCTTCCCCTTCCAAACCTTAGACCCTTCCTTTATCATGAGATGTGATATCCAACTCCTTCCCATTCCAATCTTGAGACCCTTCCGATATCATGAAATGTAATATCTCAATGCTTCTATCAAACTTGAGACCCTCCCTATAGCATGAGATGTGATATCCAAGTCCTTCCCATTCCAATCCTGAGACCCTTCCTATAGCATGAGATGTGATATCTCAATGCTTCTAATACCAAACCTGAGACCCTTCCTATAAAATGAGATGGGAATATCCAACTCCTTCCCATTCCAATCCTTAGACCCTTCCTACAGCATGCAATATGATATCTCAATGATTTTAATAAAAAACCTGAGACCCGTCCTATAACATGAGATGGGATATCCAACTCCTTCCCATTCCAATCCTGAGACACTTCCGATGGTAGAGATGTGATATCTCAATGTTTATACCAAACCTGAGACCCTTCCTATAACATGAGATGTGATATCCAACTCCTTCCCATTCCAATCCTGAGACCCTTCCTATAGCATGAGATGTGATATCCAACTCCATCCCATTCCAATCCTGAGACCCTTCTGATAGCATAAGATATGATATCTCAATGCTTCTATACCAAACCTGAGATCCTTCTGATAGCATGAGATGTGATATCTCAATGCTTCTAATACCAAACCTGAGATCCTACCTCTAACATGAAATGTGATATCCAACTCTTTCCCCTTGCAAACCTGAGAGCCTTCCTATAGCATGAGATGTGATATCCAACTCCTTCCCATTCCAATCCTGAGACACTTCCGATGGTAGAGATGTGATATCTCAATGTTTATACCAAACCTGAGACCCTTCCTATAACATGAGATGTGATATCCAACTCCTTCCCATTCCAATCCTGAGACCCTTCCTATAGCATGAGATGTGATATCCAACTCCATCCCATTCCAATCCTGAGACCCTTCCTATAGCATGAGATGTGATGTCTCAATGCTTCTAATACCAAACCTGAGATCCTTCCTTTAACATGAGATGTGATATCCAACTCCTTCCATCCCAATCCTTAGACCCTTCCTACAGCATGCAATATGATATCTCAATGATTTTAATAAAAAACCTGAGACCCGTCCTATAACATGAGATGTGATATCCAACTCCATCCCATTCCAATCCTGAGACCCTTCCTATAGCATGAGATATGATATCTCAATGCTTCTATACCAAACCTGAGATCCTTCTGATAGCATGAGATGTGATATCTCAATGCTTCTAATACCAAACCTGAGATCCTACCTCTAACATGAAATGTGATATCCAACTCTTTCCCTTTCCAACCTGAGACCCTTCCTATAGCATGAGATGGGATATCCAACTCCTTCCAAATCCAATCCCGATACCCTTCCGATAGCATGAGATGTGATATCTCAATGCTTCTAATACCAAACCTGAGATCCTTCCTCTAACATGAAATGTGAGATCCAACTCCTTCCCTTTCCAAACCTAAGAGCCTATCTATAGCATGAGATGTGATATCCAAGTCCTTCACATTCCAACCCTTAGACCCTTCCTACAGCATGCAATATGATATCTCAATGATTCTAATAACAAACCTGAGACCTGTCCTAAAACATGAGAAGGGATATCCAACTCCTTCCCATTCCAATCCTGAGACACTTCCGATAGCAGAGATGTGATATCTCAATGTTTATACCAAACCTGAGACCCTTCCTATAACATGAGATGTGATATCCAACTCCTTCCCGTTCCAAACCTGAGACCCTTCCTTTAGCATGAGATGTGATATCCAGCTCCTTCCCATTCCAATCCTGAGACACTTCCGATAGCATGAGATGTGATATCTCAATGCTTCTAATATCAAAACTGAGACCCTCCCTATAGCATGATATGTGATATCTAAGTCCTTCCCATTCCAATCCTGAGACCCTTCCTATAGCATGAGATGTGATATCTCAATGCTTCTACCAAACCTGAGACCCTTCCTTTAGCATGAGATGTAATATCCAACTCCTTCCCATTCCAATCCTGAGACCCTTCCTATAGCATGAGATGTGATATCTCAATACTTCTAATACCAAACCTGAGATCCATCCTATAACATGAGATGTGATATCCAACTCCTTCCCTTTCCAAACCTGAGAGCCGTTCTATAGCATGAGATGTGATATCCAGGTCCTTCCCATTCCAATCCTTAGACCCTTCCTACAGCATGCAATATGATATCTCAATGATTCTAATAACAAACCTGAGACCCGTCCTATAGCATGAGATATGATATCCAAGTCCTTCCCATTCCAATCCTGAGACCCTTCCTATAACATGAAATGTGATATCCAACTCCTTCCCATTCCAACCTGAGACCCTTCCTATAGCATGAGATGGGATATCCAACTTCTTCCAAATCCAATACTGATACCCTTCCGATAGCATGAGATGTGATATCCCAATGCTTCTACCAAACCTGAGACCCATACTATGGCATGAGATGTGATATCAAACTCCTTCCCATTCCAATCCTGAGACCCTTCCTATAGCTTGAGGTGTGATATCCAACTCCTTCCCATTCCAATTCTGAGACCCTTCTTATACCATGAGACTTGATATCTCAATGCTTCTAATATTAAACCTGAGACCCGTCCTATAACATGAGATGTGATATCCAAATCCTTCCCCTTCCAAACCTTAGACCCTTCCTTTATCATGAGATGTGATATCCAACTCCTTCCCATTCCAATCCTGAGACCCTTCCGATATCATGAGATTTGTTATCTCAATGCTTCTAATATCAAACTTGAGACCCTCCCTATAGCATGAGATGTGACATCCAAGTCCTTCCCATTCCAATCCTGAGACCCTTCCTATAGCATGAGATGTGATATTTCTATGCTTCTAATACCAAACCTGAGACCCTTCCTATAACATGAGATGGGATATCCAACTCCTTCCCATTCCAATCCTGAGACCTTTCCGATAGCAGAGATGTGATATCTCAATGCTTATACCAAACCTGAGAACCTTCCTATGGCCTGAGATGTCATATACAACTCCTTCCCATTCCAATCCTGAGACCCTTCCTTTAGCATGAGATGTGATATCTCAATGCTTATACCAAATCTGAGACCCTTCCTATAGCATGAGATGTGATATCCAATTCCTTCCCATTCCAATCCTGAGACCCTTCCTATAGCATGAGATGTGATATCTCAATGCTTATACCAAACCTGAGAGCCTACCTATAACATGAGATGTGATATCCAAGTCCATCCCATTCCAATCCTTAGACCCTTCCTACAGCATGCGATGTGATATCTCAATGATTCTAATACCAAACCAGAGACTCTTCCTATAACATGAGATGGGATATCCAACTCCTTCCCATTCCAATCCTGAGCCGCTTCCGATAGCAGAGATGTGATATCTCAATGCTTATACCAAACCTGAGACCCTTCCTATAACATGAGATGTGATATCCAACTCCTTCCCGTTCCAAACCTGAGACACTAACTATAGCATATGTGATATCCAACTCCTTCCCATTCCAAACATGAGACCCTTCCTATAGCAAGAAAGTAATATCCAACTCCTACCCATTCCAATCCTGAGACCCTTCCTATAGCAAGAGATGTGATATCCAAATCCTTCCCATTCCAATCCTGAGACCCTTCCTATAACATGAGATGTGATATCCAACTCCTTCCCATTCCAATCCTGAGACACTTCCTATAGCATGAGATGTGATATCTCAATGCTTCTAATACCAAACCTGAGACTCTTCCTATAACATGAGATGGGATATCCAACTCCTTCCCATTCCAATCCTGAGACCCTTTTGATAGCAGAGATGTGATATCTCAATGTGATATACCAAACCTGAGACCCTTCCTACGGCATGAGATGTCATATTCAACTCCTTCCCATTCCAATCCTGAGACGCTTCCTATAGCATGAGATTTGATATCCAACTCCTTCCCATTCCAATCCTGAGACCCTTCCTATAGCATGAGATGTGATGTCTCAATGCTTCTAATACCAAACCTGAGATCCTTCCTATAACATGAGATGTGATATCCAACTCCTTCCATTCCAATCCTGAGACCCTTCCTATAGCATGAGATGTGATATCCAACTCCTTCCCATTCCAATCCTGAGACCCTTCCTATAGCATGAGATGTGATATCTCAATGCTTCTAATACCAAACCTGAGATCCTTCCTCTAACATGAAATGTGAGATCCAACTCCTTCCCTTTCCAAACCTAAGAGCCTATCTATAGCATGAGATGTGATATCCAAGTCCTTCACATTCCAACCCTTAGACCCTTCCTACAGCATGCAATATGATATCTCAATGATTCTAATAACAAACCTGAGACCCGTCCTATAACATGAGATGTGATATCCAACTCCTTCCCGTTCCAAACCTGACACCCTTCCTTTAGCATGAGATGTGATATCCAGCTCCTTCCCATTCCAATCCTGAGACACTTCCGATAGCAGAGATGTGATATCTCAATGTTTATACCAAACCTGAGACCCTTCCTATAACATGAGATGTGATATCCAACTCCTTCCCGTTCCAAACCTGACACCCTTCCTTTAGCATGAGATGTGATATCCAGCTCCTTCCCATTCCAATCCTGAGACACTTCCGATAGCATGAGATGTGATATCTCAATGCTTCTAATATCAAAACTGAGACCCTCCCTATAGCATGATATGTGATATCTAAGTCCTTCCCATTCCAATCCTGAGACCCTTCCTATAGCATGAGATGTGATATCTCAATGCTTCTACCAAACCTGAGACCCTTCCTTTAGCATGAGATGTGATATCCAACTCCTTCCCATTCCAATCCTGAAACCCTTCCTATAGCATGAGATGTGATATCTCAATACTTCTAATACCAAACCTGAGATCCTTCCGATAACATGAGATGTGATATCTCAATACTTCTAATACCAAACCTGAGATCCATCCTATAACATGAGATGTGATATCCAACTCCTTCCCTTTCCAAACCTGAGAGCCGTTCTATAGCATGAGATGTGATATCCAGGTCCTTCCCATTCCAATCCTTAACCCTTCCTACAGCATGCAATATGATATCTCAATGATTCTAATAACAAACCTGAGACCCGTCCTATAGCATGAGATATGATATCCAAGTCCTTCCCATTCCAATCCTGAGACCCTTCCTATAACATGAAATGTGATATCCAACTCCTTCCCATTCCAACCTGAGACCCTTCCTATAGCATGAGATGGGATATCCAACTTCTTCCAAATCCAATACTGATACCCTTCCGATAGCATGAGATGTGATATCCCAATGCTTCTACCAAACCTGAGACCCATACTATGGCATGAGATGTGATATCAAACTCCTTCCCATTCCAATCCTGAGACCCTTCCTATAGCTTGAGGTGTGATATCCAACTCCTTCCCATTCCAATTCTGAGACCCTTCTTATACCATGAGACTTGATATCTCAATGCTTCTAATATTAAACCTGAGACCCGTCCTATAACATGAGATGTGATATCCAAATCCTTCCCCTTCCAAACCTTAGACCCTTCCTTTATCATGAGATGTGATATCCAACTCCTTCCCATTCCAATCCTGAGACCCTTCCGATATCATGAGATTTGTTATCTCAATGCTTCTAATATCAAACTTGAGACCCTCCCTATAGCATGAGATGTGACATCCAAGTCCTTCCCATTCCAATCCTGAGACCCTTCCTATAGCATGAGATGTGATATCTCTATGCTTCTAATAAGAAACCTGAGACCCTTCCTATAACATGAGATGGGATATCCAACTCCTTCCCATTCCAATCCTGAGACCTTTCCGATAGCAGAGATGTGATATCTCAATGCTTATACCAAACCTGAGAACCTTCCTATGGCCTGAGATGTCATATACAACTCCTTCCCATTCCAATCCTGAGACCCTTCCTTTAGCATGAGATGTGATATCTCAATGCTTATACCAAATCTGAGACCCTTCCCATAGCATGAGATGTGATATCCAATTCCTTCCCATTCCAATCCTGAGACCCTTCCTATAGCATGAGATGTGATATCTCAATGCTTATACCAAACCTGAGAGCCTACCTATAACATGAGATGTGATATCCAAGTCTATCCCATTCCAATCCTTAGACTCTTCCTACAGCATGCGATGTGATATCTCAATAATTCTAATACCAAACCAGAGACTCTTCCTATAACATGAGATGGGATATCCAACTCCTTCCCATTCCAATCCTGAGCCGCTTCCGATAGCAGAGATGTGATATCTCAATGCTTATACCAAACCTGAGACCCTTCCTATAACATGAGATGTGATATCCAACTCCTTCCCGTTCCAAACCTGAGACACTAACTATAGCATATGTGATATCCAACTCCTTCCCATTCCAAACATGAGACCCTTCCTATAGCAAGAAAGTAATATCCAACTCCTACCCATTCCAATCCTGAGACCCTTCCTATAGCAAGAGATGTGATATCCAAATCCTTCCCATTCCAATCCTGAGACCCTTCCTATAACATGAGATGTGATATCCAACTCCTTCCCATTCCAACCTGAGACACTTCCTATAGCATGAGAAGGGATATCCAACTCCTTCCCATTCCAATCCTGAGACCCTTCCGATAGCAGAGATGTGATATCTCAATGCTTATACCAAACCTGAGACCCTTCCTATGGCATGAGATGTGATATCCAACTCCTTGCCATTCAAATCCTGAGACCCTTCCTATAGCATGAGAAGGGATATCCAACTCCTTCCCAATCCAATCCTGAGACCCTTCCGATAGCAGCGACGTGATATCTCAATGCTTCTACCAAACCTGAGACCCTTCCTTTAGCATGAGATGTGATATCCAAATCCTTCACATTCCAATCCTGAGACCCTTCCTATAGCATGAGATGTGATATCTCAATGCTTCTAATACCAAACCTGAGATCCTTCCTATAACATGAGATGTGATATCCAATTCCTTCCCATTCCAAACCTGAGACCCTTCCTATTGGATGAGATGTGATATCCAACTCCTTCCCATTCCAACCTTGAGACCCTTCCTATAGCATGAGATGTGATGTCTCAATGCTTCTAATACCAAACCTGAGATCCTTCCTATAACATGAGATGTGATATCCAACTCCTTCTATTCCAATCCTGAGACCCGTCCTATAGCATGAGATGTGATATCTCAAGGCTTATACCAAACCTGAGACCCTTCCTATAGCATGAGATGTGATATCCAACTGCTTCCCATTCCAATCCTGAGACCCTTCCTATAGCATGCAATATGATATCTCAATGATTCTAATAACAAACCTGAGACCCGTCCTATAGCATGAGATATGATATCCAAGTCCTTCCCATTCCAATCCTGAGACCCTTCCTATAACATGAAATGTGATATCCAACTCCTTCCCATTCCAACCTGAGACCCTTCCTATAGCATGAGATGGGATATCCAACTTCTTCCAAATCCAATACTGATACCCTTCCGATAGCATGAGATGTGATATCCCAATGCTTCTACCAAACCTGAGACCCATACTATGGCATGAGATGTGATATCAAACTCCTTCCCATTCCAATCCTGAGACCCTTCCTATAGCTTGAGGTGTGATATCCAACTCCTTCCCATTCCAATTCTGAGACCCTTCTTATACCATGAGACTTGATATCTCAATGCTTCTAATATTAAACCTGAGACCCGTCCTATAACATGAGATGTGATATCCAAATCCTTCCCCTTCCAAACCTTAGACCCTTCCTTTATCATGAGATGTGATATCCAACTCCTTCCCATTCCAATCCTGAGACCCTTCCGATATCATGAGATTTGTTATCTCAATGCTTCTAATATCAAACTTGAGACCCTCCCTATAGCATGAGATGTGACATCCAAGTCCTTCCCATTCCAATCCTGAGACCCTTCCTATAGCATGAGATGTGATATCTCTATGCTTCTAATACCAAACCTGAGACCCTTCCAATAACATGAGATGGGATATCCAACTCCTTCCCATTCCAATCCTGAGACCTTTCCGATAGCAGAGATGTGATATCTCAATGCTTATACCAAACCTGAGAACCTTCCTATGGCCTGAGATGTCATATACAACTCCTTCCCATTCCAATCCTGAGACCCTTCCTTTAGCATGAGATGTGATATCTCAATGCTTATACCAAATCTGTGACCCTTCCTATAGCATGAGATGTGATATCCAATTCCTTCCCATTCCAATCCTGAGACCCTTCCTATAGCATGAGATGTGATATCTCAATGCTTATACCAAACCTGAGAGCCTACCTATAACATGAGATGTGATATCCAAGTCTATCCCATTCCAATCCTTAGACCCTTCCTACAGCATGCGATGTGATATCTCAATAATTCTAATACCAAACCAGAGACTCTTCCTATAACATGAGATGGGATATCCAACTCCTTCCCATTCCAATCCTGAGCCGCTTCCGATAGCAGAGATGTGATATCTCAATGCTTATACCAAACCTGAGACCCTTCCTATAACATGAGATGTGATATCCAACTCCTTCCCGTTCCAAACCTGAGACACTAACTATAGCATATGTGATATCCAACTCCTTCCCATTCCAAACATGAGACCCTTCCTATAGCAAGAAAGTAATATCCAACTCCTACCCATTCCAATCCTGAGACCCTTCCTATAGCAAGAGATGTGATATCCAAATCCTTCCCATTCCAATCCTGAGACCCTTCCTATAACATGAGATGTGATATCCAACTCCTTCCCATTCCAACCTGAGACACTTCCTATAGCATGAGAAGGGATATCCAACTCCTTCCCAATCCAATCCTGAGACCCTTCCGATAGCAGAGATGTGATATCTCAATGCTTATACCAAACCTGAGACCCTTCCTCTGGCATGAGATGTGATATCCAACTCCTTGCCATTCAAATCCTGAGACCCTTCCTATAGCATGAGAAGGGATATCCAACTCCTTCCCAATCCAATCCTGAGACCCTTCCGATAGCAGCGACGTGATATCTCAATGCTTCTACCAAACCTGAGACCCTTCCTTTAGCATGAGATGTGATATCCAAATCCTTCACATTCCAATCCTGAGACCCTTCCTATAGCATGAGATGTGATATCTCAATGCTTCTAATACCAAACCTGAGATCCTTCCTATAACATGAGATGTGATATCCAATTCCTTCCCATTCCAAACCTGAGACCCTTCCTATTGGATGACATGTGATATCCAACTCCTTCCCATTCCAACCTTGAGACCCTTCCTATAGCATGAGATGTGATGTCTCAATGCTTCTAATACCAAACCTGAGATCCTTCCTATAACATGAGATGTGATATCCAACTCCTTCTATTCCAATCCTGAGACCCGTCCTATAGCATGAGATGTGATATCTCAAGGCTTATACCAAACCTGAGACCCTTCCTATAGCATGAGATGTGATATCCAACTGCTTCCCATTCCAATCCTGAGACCCTTCCTATAGCATGCAATATGATATCTCAATGATTCTAATAACAAACCTGAGACCCGTCCTATAGCATGAGATATGATATCCAAGTCCTTCGCATTCCAATCCTGAGACCCTTCCTATAACATGAAATGTGATATCCAACTCCTTCCCATTCCAACCTGAGACCATTCCTATAACATGAGATGGGATATCCAACTTCTTCCAAATCCAATACTGATACCCTTCCGATAGCATGAGATGTGATATCCCAATGCTTCTACCAAACCTGAGACCCATACTATGGCATGAGATGTGATATCAAACTCCTTCCCATTCCAATCCTGAGACCCTTCCTGTAGCTTGAGGTGTGATATCCAACTCCTTCCCATTCCAATTCTGAGACCCTTCTTATACCATGAGACTTGATATCTCAATGCTTCTAATATTAAACCTGAGACCCGTCCTATAACATGAGATGTGATATCCAAATCCTTCCCCTTCCAAACCTTAGACCCTTCCTTTATCATGAGATGTGATATCCAACTCCTTCCCATTCCAATCCTGAGACCCTTCCGATATCATGAGATTTGTTATCTCAATGCTTCTAATATCAAACTTGAGACCCTCCCTATAGCATGAGATGTGACATCCAAGTCCTTCCCATTCCAATCCTGAGACCCTTCCTATAGCATGAGATGTGATATCTCTATGCTTCTAATACCAAACCTGAGACCCTTCCTATAACATGAGATGGGATATCCAACTCCTTCCCATTCCAATCCTGAGACCTTTCCGATAGCAGAGATGTGATATCTCAATGCTTATACCAAACCTGAGAACCTTCCTATGGCCTGAGATGTCATATACAACTCCTTCCCATTCCAATCCTGAGACCCTTCCTTTAGCATGAGATGTGATATCTCAATGCTTATACCAAATCTGAGACCCTTCCTATAGCATGAGATGTGATATCCAATTCCTTCCCATTCCAATCCTGAGACCCTTCCTATAGCATGAGATGTGATATCTCAATGCTTATACCAAACCTGAGAGCCTACCTATAACATGAGATGTGATATCCAAGTCTATCCCATTCCAATCCTTAGACCCTTCCTACAGCATGCAATGTGATATCTCAATAATTCTAATACCAAACCAGAGACTCTTCCTATAACATGAGATGGGATATCCAACTCCTTCCCATTCCAATCCTGAGCCGCTTCCGATAGCAGAGATGTGATATCTCAATGCTTATACCAAACCTGAGACCCTTCCTATAACATGAGATGTGATATCCAACTCCTTCCCGTTCCAAACCTGAGACACTAACTATAGCATATGTGATATCCAACTCCTTCCCATTCCAAACATGAGACCCTTCCTATAGCAAGAAAGTAATATCCAACTCCTACCCATTCCAATCCTGAGACCCTTCCTATAGCAAGAGATGTGATATCCAAATCCTTCCCATTCCAATCCTGAGACCCTTCCTATAACATGAGATGTGATATCCAACTCCTTCCCATTCCAACCTGAGACACTTCCTATAGCATGAGAAGGGATATCCAACTCCTTCCCAATCCAATCCTGAGACCCTTCCGATAGCAGAGATGTGATATCTCAATGCTTATACCAAACCTGAGTCCCTTCCTATGGCATGAGATGTGATATCCAACTCCTTGCCATTCAAATCCTGAGACCCTTCCTATAGCATGAGAAGGGATATCCAACTCCTTCCCAATCCAATCCTGAGACCCTTCCGATAGCAGCGACGTGATATCTCAATGCTTCTACCAAACCTGAGACCCTTCCTTTAGCATGAGATGTGATATCCAAATCCTTCACATTCCAATCCTGAGACCCTTCCTATAGCATGAGATGTGATATCTCAATGCTTCTAATACCAAACCTGAGATCCTTCCTATAACATGAGATGTGATATCGAATTCCTTCCCATTCCAAACCTGAGACCCTTCCTATTGGATGAGATGTGATATCCAACTCCTTCCCATTCCAACCTTGAGACCCTTCCTATAGCATGAGATGTGATGTCTCAATGCTTCTAATACCAAACCTGAGATCCTTCCTATAACATGAGATGTGATATCCAACTCCTTCCATTCCAATCCTGAGACCCGTCCTATAGCATGAGATGTGATATCTCAAGGCTTATACCAAACCTGAGACCCTTCCTATAGCATGAGATGTGATATCCAACTGCTTCCCATTCCAATCCTGAGACCCTTCCTATAGCATGAGATGTGATATCTCAATGCTTCTAATACCAAACCTGAGATCCTTCCTCTAACATGAAATGTGATATCCAACTCCTTCCCTTTCCAAACCTAAGAGCCTATCTATAGCATGAGATGTGATATCCAAGTCCTTCACATTCCAACCCTTAGACCCTTCCTACAGCATGCAATATGATATCTCAATGATTCTAATAACAAACCTGAGACCCGTCCTATAACATGAGATGGGATATCCAACTCCTTCCCATTCCAATCCTGAGACACTTCCGATAGCAGAGATGTGATATCTCAATGCTTATACCAAACCTGAGACCCTTCCTATAACATGAGATGTGATATCCAAATCCTTCCCGTTCCAAACCTGAGACCCTTCCTTTAGCATGAGATGTGATATCCAGCTCCTTCCCATTCCAATCCTGAGACACTTCCGATAGCATGAGATGTGATATCTCAATGCTTCTAATATCAAAACTGAGACCCTCTCTATAGCATGATATGTGATATCTAAGTCCTTCCCATTCCAATCCTGAGACCCTCCCTATAGCATGAGATGTGATATCCAACTCCTTCCCATTCCAATCCTGAGACCCTTCCTATAGCATGAGATATGATATCTCAATACTTCTAATACCAAACGTGAGATCCTTCCGATAACATGAGATGTGATATCCAAATCCTTCCCCTTCCAAACCTGAGACCCTCCCTTTAGCATGAAATGTGATATCCAACTCCTTCCTATTCCAATCCTGAGACTCTTCTGATAGCATGAGATGTGATATCTCAATGCTTCTAATACCAAACCTGAGATCCTTCCGATAGCATGAGATGTGATATCTCAATGCTTCTAATACCAAACCTGAGATCCTTCCTATAACATGAGATGTGATATCCAAATCCTTCCCCTTCCAAACCTGAGACCCTCCCTTTAGCATGAGATGTGATATCTAACTCCTTCCCATTCCATTCCTGAGACCCTTCTGATAGCATGAGATGTGATATCTCAATGCCTCTAATACCAAACCTGAGATCCTACCTCTAACATGAAATGAGATATCCAACTCTTTCCCCTTCCAAACCTGAGAGCCTTCCTATAGCATGAGATGTGATATCCAAGTCCTTCCCATTCCAATACTGAGACCCTTCCTATAGCTTGAGATGTGATATCCAACTCCTTCCCATTCCAATTCTGAGACCCTTCCTATAGCATGAGATGTGATATCTCAATGCTTATACCAAACCTGAGAGCCTACCTCTAACATGAGATGTGATATCCAAGTCCATCCCATTCCAATCCTTAGACCCTTCCTACAGCATGCGATGTGATATCTCAATGATTCTAATACCAAACCAGAGACTCTTCCTATAACATGAGATGGGATATCCAACTCCTTCCCATTCCAATTCTGAGACCCTTCCTATACTATGAGACTTGATATCTCAATGCTTCTAATACCAAACCTGAGACCCGTAATATAACATGAGATGTGATATCCAAATCCTTCCCCTTCCAAACCTTAGACCCTTCCTTTATCATGAGATGTGATATCCAACTCCTTCCCATTCCAATCCTGAGACCCTTCCGATATCATGAGATGTGATATCTCAAAGCTTCTAATATCAAACTTGAGACCCTCCCTATAGCATGAGATGTGATATCCAAGTCCTTCCCATTCCAATCCTGAGACCCTTCCTATAGCATGAGATGTGATATCTCAATGCTTCTAATACCAAACCTGAGACCCTTCCTATAACATGAGATGGGAATATCCAACTCCTTCCCATTCCAATCTTGAGACCCTTCCGATAGCAGAGATGTGATATCTCAATGCTTATACCAAACCTGAGATCCTTCCTATAACATGAGATGTGATATCCAACTCCTTCCCATTCCAATCCTGAGACACTTCCTATAGCATGAGATGTGATATCTCACTGCTTATACCAAACCTGAGACACTTCCCATAGCAGGAGATGTGATATCCAACTCCTTCCCATTCCAATCCTCAGACCCTTCCTATAGCATGAGATGTGATATCTCAATGCTTCTAATGTCAAACTTGAGACCCTACCTATAGAATGAGATGTGATATCCAAGTCCTTCCCATTCCAATCCTGAGACACTTCCTATAGCATGAGATGTGATATCTCAATGCTTCTAATACCAAACTTGAGACTCTTCCTATAACATGAGATGGGATATCCAACTCCTTCCCATTCCAATCCTGAGACCCTTTTGATAGCAGAGATGTGATATCTCAATGTTTATACCAAACCTGAGACCCTTCCTACGGCATGAGATGTCATATTCAACTCCTTCCCATTCCAATCCTGAGACCCTTCCTATAGCATGAGATTTGATATCCAACTCCTTCCCATTCCAATCCTGAGACCCTTCCTATAGCATGAGATGTGATGTCTCAATGCTTCTAATACCAAACCTGAGATCCTTCCTATAACATGAGATCTGATATCCAACTCCTTCCATTCCAATCCTGAGACCCTTCCTATAGCATGAGATGTGATATCTCAATGCTTATACCAAACCTGAGACCCTTCCTATAGCATGAGATGTGATATCCAACTCCTTCCCATTCCAATCCTGAGACCCTTCCTATAGCATGAGATGTGATATCTCAATGCTTCTAATACCAAACCTGAGATCCTTCCTCTAACATGAAATGTGAGATCCAACTCCTTCCCTTTCCAAACCTAAGAGCCTATCTATAGCATGAGATGTGATATCCAAGTCCTTCACATTCCAACCCTTAGACCCTTCCTACAGCATGCAATATGATATCTCAATGATTCCAATAACAAACCTGAGACCCGTCCTATAACATGAGTAGGGATATCCAACTCCTTCCCATTCCAATCCTGAGACACTTCCGATAGCAGAGATGTGATATCTCAATGTTTATACCAAACCTGAGACCCTTCCTATAACATGAGATGTGATATCCAACTCCTTCCCGTTCCAAACCTGAGACCCTTCCTTTAGCATGAGATGTGATATCCAGCTCCTTCCCATTCCAATCCTGAGACACTTCCGATAGCATGAGATGTGATATCTCAATGCTTCTACCAAACCTGAGACCCTTCCTTTAGCATGATATGTGATATCCAACTCCTTCCCATTCCAATCCTGAGACCCTTCCTATAGCATGAGATGTGATATCTCAATACTTCTAATACCAAACCTGAGATCCTTCCGATAACATGAGATGTGATATCTCAATACTTCTAATACCAAACCTGAGATCCATCCTATAACATGAGATGTGATATCCAACTCCTTCCCTTTCCAAACCTGAGAGCCGTTCTATAGCATGAGATGTGATAACCAGGTCCTTCCCATTCCAATCCTCAGACCCTTCCTACAGCATGCAATATGATATCTCAATGATTCTAATAACAAACCTGAGACCCGTCCTATAGCATGAGATATGATATCCAAGTCCTTCCCATTCCAATCCTGAGACCCTTCCTATAACACGAAATGTGATATCCAACTCCTTCCCATTCCAACCTGAGACCCTTCCTATAGCATGAGATGGGATATCCAACTTCTTCCAAATCCAATACTGATACCCTTCCGATAGCATGAGATGTGATATCCCAATGCTTCTACCAAACCTGAGACCCATACTATGGCATGAGATGTGATATCAAACTCCTTCCCATTCCAATCCTGAGACCCTTCCTATAGCTTGAGGTGTGATATCCAACTCCTTCCCATTCCAATTCTGAGACCCTTCTTATACCATGAGACTTGATATCTCAATGCTTCTAATATTAAACCTGAGACCCGTCCTATAACATGAGATGTGATATCCAAATCCTTCCCCTTCCAAACCTTAGACCCTTCCTTTATCATGAGATGTGATATCCAACTCCTTCCCATTCCAATCCTGAGACCCTTCCGATATCATGAGATGTGATATCTCAAAGCTTCTAATATCAAACTTGAGACCCTCCCTATAGCATGAGATGTGATATCCAAGTCCTTCCCATTCCAATCCTGAGACCCTTCCTATAGCATGAGATGTGATATCTCAATGCTTCTAATACCAAACCTGAGACCCTTCCTATAACATGAGATGGGAATATCCAACTCCTTCCCATTCCAATCTTGAGACCCTTCCGATAGCAGAGATGTGATATCTCAATGCTTATACCAAACCTGAGATCCTTCCTATAACATGAGATGTGATATCCAAGTCCTTCCCATTCCAATCCTGAGACACTTCCTATAGCATGAGATGTGATATCTCACTGCTTATACCAAACCTGAGACACTTCCCATAGCAGGAGATGTGATATCCAACTCCTTCCCATTCCAATCCTCAGACCCTTCCTATAGCATGAGATGTGATATCTCAATGCTTCTAATGTCAAACTTGAGACCCTACCTATAGAATGAGATGTGATATCCAAGTCCTTCCCATTCCAATCCTGAGACACTTCCTATAGCATGAGATGTGATATCTCAATGCTTCTAATACCAAACTTGAGACTCTTCCTATAACATGAGATGGGATATCCAACTCCTTCCCATTCCAATCCTGAGACCCTTTTGATAGCAGAGATGTGATATCTCAATGTTTATACCAAACCTGAGACCCTTCCTACGGCATGAGATGTCATATTCAACTCCTTCCCATTCCAATCCTGAGACCCTTCCTATAGCATGAGATTTGATATCCAACTCCTTCCCATTCCAATCCTGAGACCCTTCCTATAGCATGAGATGTGATGTCTCAATGCTTCTAATACCAAACCTGAGATCCTTCCTATAACATGAGATCTGATATCCAACTCCTTCCATTCCAATCCTGAGACCCTTCCTATAGCATGAGATGTGATATCTCAATGCTTATACCAAACCTGAGACCCTTCCTATAGCATGAGATGTGATATCCAACTCCTTCCCATTCCAATCCTGAGACCCTTCCTATAGCATGAGATGTGATATCTCAATGCTTCTAATACCAAACCTGAGATCCTTCCTCTAACATGAAATGTGAGATCCAACTCCTTCCCTTTCCAAACCTAAGAGCCTATCTATAGCATGAGATGTGATATCCAAGTCCTTCACATTCCAACCCTTAGACCCTTCCTACAGCATGCAATATGATATCTCAATGATTCCAATAACAAACCTGAGACCCGTCCTATAACATGAGTAGGGATATCCAACTCCTTCCCATTCCAATCCTGAGACACTTCCGATAGCAGAGATGTGATATCTCAATGTTTATACCAAACCTGAGACCCTTCCTATAACATGAGATGTGATATCCAACTCCTTCCCGTTCCAAATCTGAGACCCTTCCTTTAGCATGAGATGTGATATCCAGCTCCTTCCCATTCCAATCCTGAGACACTTCCGATAGCATGAGATGTGATATCTCAATGCTTCTACCAAACCTGAGACCCTTCCTTTAGCATGAGATGTGATATCCAACTCCTTCCCATTCCAATCCTGAGACCCTTCCTATAGCATGAGATGTGATATCTCAATACTTCTAATACCAAACCTGAGATCCTTCCGATAACATGAGATGTGATATCTCAATACTTCTAATACCAAACCTGAGATCCATCCTATAACATGAGATGTGATATCCAACTCCTTCCCTTTCCAAACCTGAGAGCCGTTCTATAGCATGAGATGTGATAACCAGGTCCTTCCCATTCCAATCCTTAGACCCTTCCTACAGCATGCAATATGATATCTCAATGATTCTAATAACAAACCTGAGACCCGTCCTATAGCATGAGATATGATATCCAAGTCCTTCCCATTCCAATCCTGAGACCCTTCCTATAACACGAAATGTGATATCCAACTCCTTCCCATTCCAACCTGAGACCCTTCCTATAGCATGAGATGGGATATCCAACTTCTTCCAAATCCAATACTGATACCCTTCCGATAGCATGAGATGTGATATCCCAATGCTTCTACCAAACCTGAGACCCATACTATGGCATGAGATGTGATATCAAACTCCTTCCCATTCCAATCCTGAGACCCTTCCTATAGCTTGAGGTGTGATATCCAACTCCTTCCCATTCCAATTCTGAGACCCTTCTTATACCATGAGACTTGATATCTCAATGCTTCTAATATTAAACCTGAGACCCGTCCTATAACATGAGATGTGATATCCAAATCCTTCCCCTTCCAAACCTTAGACCCTTCCTTTATCATGAGATGTGATATCCAACTCCTTCCCATTCCAATCCTGAGACCCTTCCGATATCATGAGATTTGTTATCTCAATGCTTCTAATATCAAACTTGAGACCCTACCTATAGCATGAGATGTGACATCCAAGTCCTTCCCATTCCAATCCTGAGACCCTTCCTATAGCATGAGATGTGATATCTCTATGCTTCTAATACCAAACCTGAGACCCTTCCTATAACATGAGATGGGATATCCAACTCCTTCCCATTCCAATCCTGAGACCTTTCCGATAGCAGAGATGTGATATCTCAATGCTTATACCAAACCTGAGAACCTTCCTATGGCCTGAGATGTCATATACAACTCCTTCCCATTCCAATCCTGAGACCCTTCCTTTAGCATGAGATGTGATATCTCAATGCTTATACCAAATCTGAGACCCTTCCTATAGCATGAGATGTGATATCCAATTCCTTCCCATTCCAATCCTGTGACCCTTCCTATAGCATGAGATGTGATATCTCAATGCTTATAGCAAACCTGAGAGCCTACCTATAACATGAGATGTGATATCCAAGTCCATCCCATTCCAATCCTTAGACCCTTCCTACAGCATGCAATGTGATATCTCAATGATTCTAATACCAAACCAGAGACTCTTCCTATAACATGAGATGGGATATCCAACTCCTTCCCATTCCAATCCTGAGCCGCTTCCGATAGCAGAGATGTGATATCTCAATGCTTATACCAAACCTGAGACCCTTCCTATAACATGAGATGTGATATCCAACTCCTTCCCGTTCCAAACCTGAGACACTAACTATAGCATATGTGATATCCAACTCCTTCCCATTCCAAACATGAGACCCTTCCTATAGCAAGAAAGTAATATCCAACTCCTACCCATTCCAATCCTGAGACCCTTCCTATAGCAAGAGATGTGATATCCAAATCCTTCCCATTCCAATCCTGAGACCCTTCCTATAACATGAGATGTGATATCCAACTCCTTCCCATTCCAACCTGAGACACTTCCTATAGCATGAGAAGGGATATCCAACTCATTCCCAATCCAATCCTGAGACCCTTCCGATAGCAGAGATGTGATATCTCAATGCTTATACCAAACCTGAGACCCTTCCTATGGCATGAGATGTGATATCCAACTCCTTGCCATTCAAATCCTGAGACCCTTCCTATAGCATGAGAAGGGATATCCAACTCCTTCCCAATCCAATCCTGAGACCCTTCCGATACAGCGACGTGATATCTCAATGCTTCTACCAAACCTGAGACCCTTCCTTTAGCATGAGATGTGATATCCAAATCCTTCACATTCCAATCCTGAGACCCTTCCTATAGCATGAGATGTGATATCTCAATGCTTCTAATACCAAACCTGAGATCCTTCCTATAACATGAGATGTGATATCCAATTCCTTCCCATTCCAAACCTGAGACCCTTCCTATTGGATGAGATGTGATATCCAACTCCTTCCCATTCCAACCCTGAGACCCTTCCTATAGCATGAGATGTGATGTCTCAATGCTTCTAATACCAAACCTGAGATCCTTCCTATAACATGAGATGTGATATCCAACTCCTTCCATTCCAATCCTGAGACCCGTCCTATAGCATGAGATGTGATATCTCAATGCTTATACCAAACCTGAGACCCTTCCTATAGCATGAGATGTGATATCCAACTGCTTCCCATTCCAATCCTGAGACCCTTCCTATAGCATGAGATGTGATATCTCAATGCTTCTAATACCAAACCTGAGATCCTTCCTCTAACATGAAATGTGATATCCAACTCCTTCCCTTTCCAAACCTAAGAGCCTATCTATAGCATGAGATGTGATATCCAAGTCCTTCACATTCCAACCCTTAGACCCTTCCTACAGCATGCAATATGATATCTCAGTGATTCTAATAACAAACCTGAGACCCGTCCTATAACATGAGATGGGATATCCAACTCCTTCCCATTCCAATCCTGAGACACTTCCGATAGCAGAGATGTGATATCTCAATGCTTATACCAAACCTGAGACCCTTCCTATAACATGAGATGTGATATCCAAATCCTTCCCGTTCCAAACCTGAGACCCTTCCTTTAGCATGAGATGTGATATCCAGCTCATTCCCATTCCAATCCTGAGACACTTCCGATAGCATGAGATGTGATATCTCAATGCTTCTAATATCAAAACTGAGACCCTCCCTATAGCATGATATGTGATATCTAAGTCCTTCCCATTCCAATCCCGAGACCCTCCCTATAGCATGAGATGTGATATCCAACTCCTTCCCATTCCAAACCTGAGACCCTTCCTTTAGCATGAGATGTGATATACAACTCCTTCCCATTCCAATCCTGAGACCCTTCCTATAGCATGAGATGTGATATCTCAATACTTCTAATACCAAACCTGAGATCCTTCCGATAACATGAGATGTGATATCTCAATACTTCTAATACCAAACCTGAGATCCATCCTATAACATGAGATGTGATATCCAACTCCTTCCCTTTCCAAACCTGAGAGCCGTTCTATAGCATGAGATGTGATAACCAGGTCCTTCCCATTCCAATCCTTAGACCCTTCCTACAGCATGCAATATGATATCTCAATGATTCTAATAACAAACCTGAGACCCGTCCTATAGCATGAGATATGATATCCAAGTCCTTCCCATTCCAATCCTGAGACCCTTCCTATAACACGAAATGTGATATCCAACTCCTTCCCATTCCAACCTGAGACCCTTCCTATAGCATGAGATGGGATATCCAACTTCTTCCAAATCCAATACTGATACCCTTCCGATAGCATGAGATGTGATATCCCAATGCTTCTACCAAACCTGAGACCCATACTATGGCATGAGATGTGATATCAAACTCCTTCCCATTCCAATCCTGAGACCCTTCCTATAGCTTGAGGTGTGATATCCAACTCCTTCCCATTCCAATTCTGAGACCCTTCTTATACCATGAGACTTGATATCTCAATGCTTCTAATATTAAACCTGAGACCCGTCCTATAACATGAGATGTGATATCCAAATCCTTCCCCTTCCAAACCTTAGACCCTTCCTTTATCATGAGATGTGATATCCAACTCCTTCCCATTCCAATCCTGAGACCCTTCCGATATCATGAGATTTGTTATCTCAATGCTTCTAATATCAAACTTGAGACCCTACCTATAGCATGAGATGTGACATCCAAGTCCTTCCCATTCCAATCCTGAGACCCTTCCTATAGCATGAGATGTGATATCTCTATGCTTCTAATACCAAACCTGAGACCCTTCCTATAACATGAGATGGGATATCCAACTCCTTCCCATTCCAATCCTGAGACCTTTCCGATAGCAGAGATGTGATATCTCAATGCTTATACCAAACCTGAGAACCTTCCTATGGCCTGAGATGTCATATACAACTCCTTCCCATTCCAATCCTGAGACCCTTCCTTTAGCATGAGATGTGATATCTCAATGCTTATACCAAATCTGAGACCCTTCCTATAGCATGAGATGTGATATCCAATTCCTTCCCATTCCAATCCTGTGACCCTTCCTATAGCATGAGATGTGATATCTCAATGCTTATAGCAAACCTGAGAAGCTACCTATAACATGAGATGTGATATCCAAGTCCATCCCATTCCAATCCTTAGACCCTTCCTACAGCATGCTATGTGATATCTCAATGAGTCTAATACCAAACCAGAGACTCTTCCTATAACATGAGATGGGATATCCAACTCCTTCCCATTCCAATCCTGAGCCGCTTCCGATAGCAGAGATGTGATATCTCAATGCTTATACCAAACCTGAGACCCTTCCTATAACATGAGATGTGATATCCAACTCCTTCCCGTTCCAAACCTGAGACACTAACTATAGCATATGTGATATCCAACTCCTTCCCATTCCAAACATGAGACCCTTCCTATAGCAAGAAAGTAATATCCAACTCCTACCCATTCTAATCCTGAGACCCTTCCTATAGCAAGAGATGTGATATCCAAATCCTTCCCATTCCAATCCTGAGACCCTTCCTATAACATGAGATGTGATATCCAACTCCTTCCCATTCCAACCTGAGACACTTCCTATAGCATGAGAAGGGATATCCAACTCCTTCCCAATCCAATCCTGAGACCCTTCCGATAGCAGAGATGTGATATCTCAATGCTTATACCAAACCTGAGACCCTTCCTATGGCATGAGATGTGATATCCAACTCCTTGCCATTCAAATCCTGAGACCCTTCCTATAGCATGAGAAGGGATATCCAACTCCTTCCCAATCCAATCCTGAGACCCTTCCGATAGCAGCGACGTGATATCTCAATGCTTCTACCAAACCTGAGACCCTTCCTTTAGCATGAGATGTGATATCCAAATCCTTCACATTCCAATCCTGAGACCCTTCCTATAGCATGAGATGTGATATCTCAATGCTTCTAATACCAAACCTGAGATCCTTCCTATAACATGAGATGTGATATCCAATTCCTTCCCATTCCAAACCTGAGACCCTTCCTATTGGATGAGATGTGATATCCAACTCCTTCCCATTCCAACCCTGAGACCCTTCCTTTAGCATGAGATGTGATATCTCAATGCTTATACCAAATCTGTGACCCTTCCTATAGCATGAGATGTGATATCCAATTCCTTCCCATTCCAATCCTGAGACCCTTCCTATAGCATGAGATGTGATATCTCAATGCTTATACCAAACCTGAGAGCCTACCTATAACATGAGATGTGATATCCAAGTCTATCCCATTCCAATCCTTAGACCCTTCCTACAGCATGCGATGTGATATCTCAATAATTCTAATACCAAACCAGAGACTCTTCCTATAACATGAGATGGGATATCCAACTCCTTCCCATTCCAATCCTGAGCCGCTTCCGATAGCAGAGATGTGATATCTCAATGCTTATACCAAACCTGAGACCCTTCCTATAACATGAGATGTGATATCCAACTCCTTCCCGTTCCAAACCTGAGACACTAACTATAGCATATGTGATATCCAACTCCTTCCCATTCCAAACATGAGACCCTTCCTATAGCAAGAAAGTAATATCCAACTCCTACCCATTCCAATCCTGAGACCCTTCCTATAGCAAGAGATGTGATATCCAAATCCTTCCCATTCCAATCCTGAGACCCTTCCTATAACATGAGATGTGATATCCAACTCCTTCCCATTCCAACCTGAGACACTTCCTATAGCATGAGAAGGGATATCCAACTCCTTCCCAATCCAATCCTGAGACACTTCCGATAGCAGAGATGTGATATCTCAATGCTTATACCAAACCTGAGACCCTTCCTATGGCATGAGATGTGATATCCAACTCCTTGCCATTCAAATCCTGAGACCCTTCCTATAGCATGAGAAGGGATATCCAACTCCTTCCCAATCCAATCCTGAGACCCTTCCGATAGCAGCGACGTGATATCTCAATGCTTCTACCAAACCTGAGACCCTTCCTTTAGCATGAGATGTGATATCCAAATCCTTCACATTCCAATCCTGAGACCCTTCCTATAGCATGAGATGTGATATCTCAATGCTTCTAATACCAAACCTGAGATCCTTCCTATAACATGAGATGTGATATCCAATTCCTTCCCATTCCAAACCTGAGACCCTTCCTATTGGATGACATGTGATATCCAACTCCTTCCCATTCCAACCTTGAGACCCTTCCTATAGCATGAGATGTGATGTCTCAATGCTTCTAATACCAAACCTGAGATCCTTCCTATAACATGAGATGTGATATCCAACTCCTTCTATTCCAATCCTGAGACCCGTCCTATAGCATGAGATGTGATATCTCAAGGCTTATACCAAACCTGAGACCCTTCCTATAGCATGAGATGTGATATCCAACTGCTTCCCATTCCAATCCTGAGACCCTTCCTATAGCATGCAATATGATATCTCAATGATTCTAATAACAAACCTGAGACCCGTCCTATAGCATGAGATATGATATCCAAGTCCTTTGCATTCCAATCCTGAGACCCTTCCTATAACATGAAATGTGATATCCAACTCCTTCCCATTCCAACCTGAGACCATTCCTATAACATGAGATGGGATATCCAACTTCTTCCAAATCCAATACTGATACCCTTCCGATAGCATGAGATGTGATATCCCAATGCTTCTACTAAACCTGAGACCCATACTATGGCATGAGATGTGATATCAAACTCCTTCCCATTCCAATCCTGAGACCCTTCCTGTAGCTTGAGGTGTGATATCCAACTCCTTCCCATTCCAATTCTGAGACCCTTCTTATACCATGAGACTTGATATCTCAATGCTTCTAATATTAAACCTGAGACCCGTCCTATAACATGAGATGTGATATCCAAATCCTTCCCCTTCCAAACCTTAGACCCTTCCTTTATCATGAGATGTGATATCCAACTCCTTCCCATTCCAATCCTGAGACCCTTCCGATATCATGAGATTTGTTATCTCAATGCTTCTAATATCAAACTTGAGACCCTCCCTATAGCATGAGATGTGACATCCAAGTCCTTCCCATTCCAATCCTGAGACCCTTCCTATAGCATGAGATGTGATATCTCTATGCTTCTAATACCAAACCTGAGACCCTTCCTATAACATGAGATGGGATATCCAACTCCTTCCCATTCCAATCCTGAGACCTTTCCGATAGCAGAGATGTGATATCTCAATGCTTATACCAAACCTGAGACCCTTCCTATAACATGAGATGTGATATCCAAATCCTTCCCGTTCCAAACCTGAGACCCTTCCTTTAGCATGAGATGTGATATCCAGCTCCTTCCCATTCCAATCCTGAGACACTTCCGATAGCATGAGATGTGATATCTCAATGCTTCTAATATCAAAACTGAGACCCTCCCTATAGCATGATATGTGATATCTAAGTCCTTCCCATTCCAATCCCGAGACCCTCCCTATAGCATGAGATGTGATATCCAACTCCTTCCCATTCCAAACCTGAGACCCTTCCTTTAGCATGAGATGTGATATACAACTCCTTCCCATTCCAATCCTGAGACCCTTCCTATAGCATGAGATGTGATATCTCAATACTTCTAATACCAAACCTGAGATCCTTCCGATAACATGAGATGTGATATCTCAATACTTCTAATACCAAACCTGAGATCCATCCTATAACATGAGATGTGATATCCAACTCCTTCCCTTTCCAAACCTGAGAGCCGTTCTATAGCATGAGATGTGATAACCAGGTCCTTCCCATTCCAATCCTTAGACCCTTCCTACAGCATGCAATATGATATCTCAATGATTCTAATAACAAACCTGAGACCCGTCCTATAGCATGAGATATGATATCCAAGTCCTTCCCATTCCAATCCTGAGACCCTTCCTATAACACGAAATGTGATATCCAACTCCTTCCCATTCCAACCTGAGACCCTTCCTATAGCATGAGATGGGATATCCAACTTCTTCCAAATCCAATACTGATACCCTTCCGATAGCATGAGATGTGATATCCCAATGCTTCTACCAAACCTGAGACCCATACTATGGCATGAGATGTGATATCAAACTCCTTCCCATTCCAATCCTGAGACCCTTCCTATAGCTTGAGGTGTGATATCCAACTCCTTCCCATTCCAATTCTGAGACCCTTCTTATACCATGAGACTTGATATCTCAATGCTTCTAATATTAAACCTGAGACCCGTCCTATAACATGAGATGTGATATCCAAATCCTTCCCCTTCCAAACCTTAGACCCTTCCTTTATCATGAGATGTGATATCCAACTCCTTCCCATTCCAATCCTGAGACCCTTCCGATATCATGAGATTTGTTATCTCAATGCTTCTAATATCAAACTTGAGACCCTACCTATAGCATGAGATGTGACATCCAAGTCCTTCCCATTCCAATCCTGAGACCCTTCCTATAGCATGAGATGTGATATCTCTATGCTTCTAATACCAAACCTGAGACCCTTCCTATAACATGAGATGGGATATCCAACTCCTTCCCATTCCAATCCTGAGACCTTTCCGATAGCAGAGATGTGATATCTCAATGCTTATACCAAACCTGAGAACCTTCCTATGGCCTGAGATGTCATATACAACTCCTTCCCATTCCAATCCTGAGACCCTTCCTTTAGCATGAGATGTGATATCTCAATGCTTATACCAAATCTGAGACCCTTCCTATAGCATGAGATGTGATATCCAATTCCTTCCCATTCCAATCCTGTGACCCTTCCTATAGCATGAGATGTGATATCTCAATGCTTATAGCAAACCTGAGAAGCTACCTATAACATGAGATGTGATATCCAAGTCCATCCCATTCCAATCCTTAGACCCTTCCTACAGCATGCTATGTGATATCTCAATGAGTCTAATACCAAACCAGAGACTCTTCCTATAACATGAGATGGGATATCCAACTCCTTCCCATTCCAATCCTGAGCCGCTTCCGATAGCAGAGATGTGATATCTCAATGCTTATACCAAACCTGAGACCCTTCCTATAACATGAGATGTGATATCCAACTCCTTCCCGTTCCAAACCTGAGACACTAACTATAGCATATGTGATATCCAACTCCTTCCCATTCCAAACATGAGACCCTTCCTATAGCAAGAAAGTAATATCCAACTCCTACCCATTCTAATCCTGAGACCCTTCCTATAGCAAGAGATGTGATATCCAAATCCTTCCCATTCCAATCCTGAGACCCTTCCTATAACATGAGATGTGATATCCAACTCCTTCCCATTCCAACCTGAGACACTTCCTATAGCATGAGAAGGGATATCCAACTCCTTCCCAATCCAATCCTGAGACCCTTCCGATAGCAGAGATGTGATATCTCAATGCTTATACCAAACCTGAGACCCTTCCTATGGCATGAGATGTGATATCCAACTCCTTGCCATTCAAATCCTGAGACCCTTCCTATAGCATGAGAAGGGATATCCAACTCCTTCCCAATCCAATCCTGAGACCCTTCCGATAGCAGCGACGTGATATCTCAATGCTTCTACCAAACCTGAGACCCTTCCTTTAGCATGAGATGTGATATCCAAATCCTTCACATTCCAATCCTGAGACCCTTCCTATAGCATGAGATGTGATATCTCAATGCTTCTAATACCAAACCTGAGATCCTTCCTATAACATGAGATGTGATATCCAATTCCTTCCCATTCCAAACCTGAGACCCTTCCTATTGGATGAGATGTGATATCCAACTCCTTCCCATTCCAACCCTGAGACCCTTCCTTTAGCATGAGATGTGATATCTCAATGCTTATACCAAATCTGTGACCCTTCCTATAGCATGAGATGTGATATCCAATTCCTTCCCATTCCAATCCTGAGACCCTTCCTATAGCATGAGATGTGATATCTCAATGCTTATACCAAACCTGAGAGCCTACCTATAACATGAGATGTGATATCCAAGTCTATCCCATTCCAATCCTTAGACCCTTCCTACAGCATGCGATGTGATATCTCAATAATTCTAATACCAAACCAGAGACTCTTCCTATAACATGAGATGGGATATCCAACTCCTTCCCATTCCAATCCTGAGCCGCTTCCGATAGCAGAGATGTGATATCTCAATGCTTATACCAAACCTGAGACCCTTCCTATAACATGAGATGTGATATCCAACTCCTTCCCGTTCCAAACCTGAGACACTAACTATAGCATATGTGATATCCAACTCCTTCCCATTCCAAACATGAGACCCTTCCTATAGCAAGAAAGTAATATCCAACTCCTACCCATTCCAATCCTGAGACCCTTCCTATAGCAAGAGATGTGATATCCAAATCCTTCCCATTCCAATCCTGAGACCCTTCCTATAACATGAGATGTGATATCCAACTCCTTCCCATTCCAACCTGAGACACTTCCTATAGCATGAGAAGGGATATCCAACTCCTTCCCAATCCAATCCTGAGACACTTCCGATAGCAGAGATGTGATATCTCAATGCTTATACCAAACCTGAGACCCTTCCTATGGCATGAGATGTGATATCCAACTCCTTGCCATTCAAATCCTGAGACCCTTCCTATAGCATGAGAAGGGATATCCAACTCCTTCCCAATCCAATCCTGAGACCCTTCCGATAGCAGCGACGTGATATCTCAATGCTTCTACCAAACCTGAGACCCTTCCTTTAGCATGAGATGTGATATCCAAATCCTTCACATTCCAATCCTGAGACCCTTCCTATAGCATGAGATGTGATATCTCAATGCTTCTAATACCAAACCTGAGATCCTTCCTATAACATGAGATGTGATATCCAATTCCTTCCCATTCCAAACCTGAGACCCTTCCTATTGGATGACATGTGATATCCAACTCCTTCCCATTCCAACCTTGAGACCCTTCCTATAGCATGAGATGTGATGTCTCAATGCTTCTAATACCAAACCTGAGATCCTTCCTATAACATGAGATGTGATATCCAACTCCTTCTATTCCAATCCTGAGACCCGTCCTATAGCATGAGATGTGATATCTCAAGGCTTATACCAAACCTGAGACCCTTCCTATAGCATGAGATGTGATATCCAACTGCTTCCCATTCCAATCCTGAGACCCTTCCTATAGCATGCAATATGATATCTCAATGATTCTAATAACAAACCTGAGACCCGTCCTATAGCATGAGATATGATATCCAAGTCCTTTGCATTCCAATCCTGAGACCCTTCCTATAACATGAAATGTGATATCCAACTCCTTCCCATTCCAACCTGAGACCATTCCTATAACATGAGATGGGATATCCAACTTCTTCCAAATCCAATACTGATACCCTTCCGATAGCATGAGATGTGATATCCCAATGCTTCTACTAAACCTGAGACCCATACTATGGCATGAGATGTGATATCAAACTCCTTCCCATTCCAATCCTGAGACCCTTCCTGTAGCTTGAGGTGTGATATCCAACTCCTTCCCATTCCAATTCTGAGACCCTTCTTATACCATGAGACTTGATATCTCAATGCTTCTAATATTAAACCTGAGACCCGTCCTATAACATGAGATGTGATATCCAAATCCTTCCCCTTCCAAACCTTAGACCCTTCCTTTATCATGAGATGTGATATCCAACTCCTTCCCATTCCAATCCTGAGACCCTTCCGATATCATGAGATTTGTTATCTCAATGCTTCTAATATCAAACTTGAGACCCTCCCTATAGCATGAGATGTGACATCCAAGTCCTTCCCATTCCAATCCTGAGACCCTTCCTATAGCATGAGATGTGATATCTCTATGCTTCTAATACCAAACCTGAGACCCTTCCTATAACATGAGATGGGATATCCAACTCCTTCCCATTCCAATCCTGAGACCTTTCCGATAGCAGAGATGTGATATCTCAATGCTTATACCAAACCTGAGAACCTTCCTATGGCCTGAGATGTCATATACAACTCCTTCCCATTCCAATCCTGAGACCCTTCCTTTAGCATGAGATGTGATATCTCAATGCTTATACCAAATCTGAGACCCTTCCTATAGCATGAGATGTGATATCCAATTCCTTCCCATTCCAATCCTGAGACCCTTCCTATAGCATGAGATGTGATATCTCAATGCTTATACCAAACCTGAGAGCCTACCTATAACATGAGATGTGATATCCAAGTCTATCCCATTCCAATCCTTAGACCCTTCCTACAGCATGCGATGTGATATCTCAATAATTCTAATACCAAACCAGAGACTCTTCCTATAACATGAGATGGGATATCCAACTCCTTCCCATTCCAATCCTGAGCCGCTTCCGATAGCAGAGATGTGATATCTCAATGCTTATACCAAACCTGAGACCCTTCCTATAACATGAGATGTGATATCCAACTCCTTCCCGTTCCAAACCTGAGACACTAACTATAGCATATGTGATATCCAACTCCTTCCCATTCCAAACATGAGACCCTTCCTATAGCAAGAAAGTAATATCCAACTCCTACCCATTCCAATCCTGAGACCCTTCCTATAGCAAGAGATGTGATATCCAAATCCTTCCCATTCCAATCCTGAGACCCTTCCTATAACATGAGATGTGATATCCAACTCCTTCCCATTCCAACCTGAGACACTTCCTATAGCATGAGAAGGGATATCCAACTCCTTCCCAATCCAATCCTGAGACCCTTCCGATAGCAGAGATGTGATATCTCAATGCTTATACCAAACCTGAGTCCCTTCCTATGGCATGAGATGTGATATCCAACTCCTTGCCATTCAAATCCTGAGACCCTTCCTATAGCATGAGAAGGGATATCCAACTCCTTCCCAATCCAATCCTGAGACCCTTCCGATAGCAGCGACGTGATATCTCAATGCTTCTACCAAACCTGAGACCCTTCCTTTAGCATGAGATGTGATATCCAAATCCTTCACATTCCAATCCTGAGACCCTTCCTATAGCATGAGATGTGATATCTCAATGCTTCTAATACCAAACCTGAGATCCTTCCTATAACATGAGATGTGATATCGAATTCCTTCCCATTCCAAACCTGAGACCCTTCCTATTGGATGAGATGTGATATCCAACTCCTTCCCATTCCAACCTTGAGACCCTTCCTATAGCATGAGATGTGATGTCTCAATGCTTCTAATACCAAACCTGAGATCCTTCCTATAACATGAGATGTGATATCCAACTCCTTCCATTCCAATCCTGAGACCCGTCCTATAGCATGAGATGTGATATCTCAAGGCTTATACCAAACCTGAGACCCTTCCTATAGCATGAGATGTGATATCCAACTGCTTCCCATTCCAATCCTGAGACCCTTCCTATAGCATGAGATGTGATATCTCAATGCTTCTAATACCAAACCTGAGATCCTTCCTCTAACATGAAATGTGATATCCAACTCCTTCCCTTTCCAAACCTAAGAGCCTATCTATAGCATGAGATGTGATATCCAAGTCCTTCACATTCCAACCCTTAGACCCTTCCTACAGCATGCAATATGATATCTCAATGATTCTAATAACAAACCTGAGACCCGTCCTATAACATGAGATGGGATATCCAACTCCTTCCCATTCCAATCCTGAGACACTTCCGATAGCAGAGATGTGATATCTCAATGCTTATACCAAACCTGAGACCCTTCCTATAACATGAGATGTGATATCCAAATCCTTCCCGTTCCAAACCTGAGACCCTTCCTTTAGCATGAGATGTGATATCCAGCTCCTTCCCATTCCAATCCTGAGACACTTCCGATAGCATGAGATGTGATATCTCAATGCTTCTAATATCAAAACTGAGACCCTCCCTATAGCATGATATGTGATATCTAAGTCCTTCCCATTCCAATCCTGAGACCCTCCCTATAGCATGAGATGTGATATCCAACTCCTTCCCATTCCAATCCTGAGACCCTTCCTATAGCATGAGATATGATATCTCAATACTTCTAATACCAAACGTGAGATCCTTCCGATAACATGAGATGTGATATCCAAATCCTTCCCCTTCCAAACCTGAGACCCTCCCTTTAGCATGAAATGTGATATCCAACTCCTTCCTATTCCAATCCTGAGACTCTTCTGATAGCATGAGATGTGATATCTCAATGCTTCTAATACCAAACCTGAGATCCTTCCGATAGCATGAGATGTGATATCTCAATGCTTCTAATACCAAACCTGAGATCCTTCCTATAACATGAGATGTGATATCCAAATCCTTCCCCTTCCAAACCTGAGACCCTCCCTTTAGCATGAGATGTGATATCTAACTCCTTCCCATTCCATTCCTGAGACCCTTCTGATAGCATGAGATGTGATATCTCAATGCCTCTAATACCAAACCTGAGATCCTACCTCTAACATGAAATGAGATATCCAACTCTTTCCCCTTCCAAACCTGAGAGCCTTCCTATAGCATGAGATGTGATATCCAAGTCCTTCCCATTCCAATACTGAGACCCTTCCTATAGCTTGAGATGTGATATCCAACTCCTTCCCATTCCAATTCTGAGACCCTTCCTATAGCATGAGATGTGATATCTCAATGCTTATACCAAACCTGAGAGCCTACCTATAACATGAGATGTGATATCCAAGTCCATCCCATTCCAATCCTTAGACCCTTCCTACAGCATGCGATGTGATATCTCAATGATTCTAATACCAAACCAGAGACTCTTCCTATAACATGAGATGGGATATCCAACTCCTTCCCATTCCAATTCTGAGACCCTTCCTATACTATGAGACTTGATATCTCAATGCTTCTAATACCAAACCTGAGACCCGTAATATAACATGAGATGTGATATCCAAATCCTTCCCCTTCCAAACCTTAGACCCTTCCTTTATCATGAGATGTGATATCCAACTCCTTCCCATTCCAATCCTGAGACCCTTCCGATATCATGAGATGTGATATCTCAAAGCTTCTAATATCAAACTTGAGACCCTCCCTATAGCATGAGATGTGATATCCAAGTCCTTCCCATTCCAATCCTGAGACCCTTCCTATAGCATGAGATGTGATATCTCAATGCTTCTAATACCAAACCTGAGACCCTTCCTATAACATGAGATGGGAATATCCAACTCCTTCCCATTCCAATCTTGAGACCCTTCCGATAGCAGAGATGTGATATCTCAATGCTTATACCAAACCTGAGATCCTTCCTATAACATGAGATGTGATATCCAACTCCTTCCCATTCCAATCCTGAGACACTTCCTATAGCATGAGATGTGATATCTCACTGCTTATACCAAACCTGAGACACTTCCCATAGCAGGAGATGTGATATCCAACTCCTTCCCATTCCAATCCTCAGACCCTTCCTATAGCATGAGATGTGATATCTCAATGCTTCTAATGTCAAACTTGAGACCCTACCTATAGAATGAGATGTGATATCCAAGTCCTTCCCATTCCAATCCTGAGACACTTCCTATAGCATGAGATGTGATATCTCAATGCTTCTAATACCAAACTTGAGACTCTTCCTATAACATGAGATGGGATATCCAACTCCTTCCCATTCCAATCCTGAGACCCTTTTGATAGCAGAGATGTGATATCTCAATGTTTATACCAAACCTGAGACCCTTCCTACGGCATGAGATGTCATATTCAACTCCTTCCCATTCCAATCCTGAGACCCTTCCTATAGCATGAGATTTGATATCCAACTCCTTCCCATTCCAATCCTGAGACCCTTCCTATAGCATGAGATGTGATGTCTCAATGCTTCTAATACCAAACCTGAGATCCTTCCTATAACATGAGATCTGATATCCAACTCCTTCCATTCCAATCCTGAGACCCTTCCTATAGCATGAGATGTGATATCTCAATGCTTATACCAAACCTGAGACCCTTCCTATAGCATGAGATGTGATATCCAACTCCTTCCCATTCCAATCCTGAGACCCTTCCTATAGCATGAGATGTGATATCTCAATGCTTCTAATACCAAACCTGAGATCCTTCCTCTAACATGAAATGTGAGATCCAACTCCTTCCCTTTCCAAACCTAAGAGCCTATCTATAGCATGAGATGTGATATCCAAGTCCTTCACATTCCAACCCTTAGACCCTTCCTACAGCATGCAATATGATATCTCAATGATTCCAATAACAAACCTGAGACCCGTCCTATAACATGAGTAGGGATATCCAACTCCTTCCCATTCCAATCCTGAGACACTTCCGATAGCAGAGATGTGATATCTCAATGTTTATACCAAACCTGAGACCCTTCCTATAACATGAGATGTGATATCCAACTCCTTCCCGTTCCAAACCTGAGACCCTTCCTTTAGCATGAGATGTGATATCCAGCTCCTTCCCATTCCAATCCTGAGACACTTCCGATAGCATGAGATGTGATATCTCAATGCTTCTACCAAACCTGAGACCCTTCCTTTAGCATGAGATGTGATATCCAACTCCTTCCCATTCCAACCTTGAGACCCTTCCTATAGCATGAGATGTGATGTCTCAATGCTTCTAATACCAAACCTGAGATCCTTCCTATAACATGAGATGTGATATCTCAATGCTTCTAATACCAAACCTGAGATCCTTCCTATAACATGAGATGTGATATCCAATTCCTTCCCATTCCAAACCTGAGACCCTTCCTATTGGATGACATGTGATATCCAACTCCTTCCCATTCCAACCTTGAGACCCTTCCTATAGCATGAGATGTGATGTCTCAATGCTTCTAATACCAAACCTGAGATCCTTCCTATAACATGAGATGTGATATCCAGCTCCTTCCCATTCCAATCCTGAGACACTTCCGATAGCATGAGATGTGATATCTCAATGCTTCTACCAAACCTGAGACCCTTCCTTTAGCATGAGATGTGATATCCAACTCCTTCCCATTCCAACCTTGAGACCCTTCCTATAGCATGAGATGTGATGTCTCAATGCTTCTAATACCAAACCTGAGATCCTTCCTATAACATGAGATGTGATATCTCAATGCTTCTAATACCAAACCTGAGATCCTTCCTATAACATGAGATGTGATATCCAATTCCTTCCCATTCCAAACCTGAGACCCTTCCTATTGGATGACATGTGATATCCAACTCCTTCCCATTCCAACCTTGAGACCCTTCCTATAGCATGAGATGTGATGTCTCAATGCTTCTAATACCAAACCTGAGATCCTTCCTATAACATGAGATGTGATATCCAACTCCTTCTATTCCAATCCTGAGACCCGTCCTATAGCATGAGATGTGATATCTCAAGGCTTATACCAAACCTGAGACCCTTCCTATAGCATGAGATGTGATATCCAACTGCTTCCCATTCCAATCCTGAGACCCTTCCTATAGCATGCAATATGATATCTCAATGATTCTAATAACAAACCTGAGACCCGTCCTATAGCATGAGATATGATATCCAAGTCCTTCGCATTCCAATCCTGAGACCCTTCCTATAACATGAAATGTGATATCCAACTCCTTCCCATTCCAACCTGAGACCATTCCTATAACATGAGATGGGATATCCAACTTCTTCCAAATCCAATACTGATACCCTTCCGATAGCATGAGATGTGATATCCCAATGCTTCTACTAAACCTGAGACCCATACTATGGCATGAGATGTGATATCAAACTCCTTCCCATTCCAATCCTGAGACCCTTCCTGTAGCTTGAGGTGTGATATCCAACTCCTTCCCATTCCAATTCTGAGACCCTTCTTATACCATGAGACTTGATATCTCAATGCTTCTAATATTAAACCTGAGACCCGTCCTATAACATGAGATGTGATATCCAAATCCTTCCCCTTCCAAACCTTAGACCCTTCCTTTATCATGAGATGTGATATCCAACTCCTTCCCATTCCAATCCTGAGACCCTTCCGATATCATGAGATTTGTTATCTCAATGCTTCTAATATCAAACTTGAGACCCTCCCTATAGCATGAGATGTGACATCCAAGTCCTTCCCATTCCAATCCTGAGACCCTTCCTATAGCATGAGATGTGATATCTCTATGCTTCTAATACCAAACCTGAGACCCTTCCTATAACATGAGATGGGATATCCAACTCCTTCCCATTCCAATCCTGAGACCTTTCCGATAGCAGAGATGTGATATCTCAATGCTTATACCAAACCTGAGAACCTTCCTATGGCCTGAGATGTCATATACAACTCCTTCCCATTCCAATCCTGAGACCCTTCCTTTAGCATGAGATGTGATATCTCAATGCTTATACCAAATCTGAGACCCTTCCTATAGCATGAGATGTGATATCCAATTCCTTCCCATTCCAATCCTGAGACCCTTCCTATAGCATGAGATGTGATATCTCAATGCTTATACCAAACCTGAGAGCCTACCTATAACATGAGATGTGATATCCAAGTCTATCCCATTCCAATCCTTAGACCCTTCCTACAGCATGCGATGTGATATCTCAATAATTCTAATACCAAACCAGAGACTCTTCCTATAACATGAGATGGGATATCCAACTCCTTCCCATTCCAATCCTGAGCCGCTTCCGATAGCAGAGATGTGATATCTCAATGCTTATACCAAACCTGAGACCCTTCCTATAACATGAGATGTGATATCCAACTCCTTCCCGTTCCAAACCTGAGACACTAACTATAGCATATGTGATATCCAACTCCTTCCCATTCCAAACATGAGACCCTTCCTATAGCAAGAAAGTAATATCCAACTCCTACCCATTCCAATCCTGAGACCCTTCCTATAGCAAGAGATGTGATATCCAAATCCTTCCCATTCCAATCCTGAGACCCTTCCTATAACATGAGATGTGATATCCAACTCCTTCCCATTCCAACCTGAGACACTTCCTATAGCATGAGAAGGGATATCCAACTCCTTCCCAATCCAATCCTGAGACCCTTCCGATAGCAGAGATGTGATATCTCAATGCTTATACCAAACCTGAGTCCCTTCCTATGGCATGAGATGTGATATCCAACTCCTTGCCATTCAAATCCTGAGACCCTTCCTATAGCATGAGAAGGGATATCCAACTCCTTCCCAATCCAATCCTGAGACCCTTCCGATAGCAGCGACGTGATATCTCAATGCTTCTACCAAACCTGAGACCCTTCCTTTAGCATGAGATGTGATATCCAAATCCTTCACATTCCAATCCTGAGACCCTTCCTATAGCATGAGATGTGATATCTCAATGCTTCTAATACCAAACCTGAGATCCTTCCTATAACATGAGATGTGATATCGAATTCCTTCCCATTCCAAACCTGAGACCCTTCCTATTGGATGAGATGTGATATCCAACTCCTTCCCATTCCAACCTTGAGACCCTTCCTATAGCATGAGATGTGATGTCTCAATGCTTCTAATACCAAACCTGAGATCCTTCCTATAACATGAGATGTGATATCCAACTCCTTCCATTCCAATCCTGAGACCCGTCCTATAGCATGAGATGTGATATCTCAAGGCTTATACCAAACCTGAGACCCTTCCTATAGCATGAGATGTGATATCCAACTGCTTCCCATTCCAATCCTGAGACCCTTCCTATAGCATGAGATGTGATATCTCAATGCTTCTAATACCAAACCTGAGATCCTTCCTCTAACATGAAATGTGATATCCAACTCCTTCCCTTTCCAAACCTAAGAGCCTATCTATAGCATGAGATGTGATATCCAAGTCCTTCACATTCCAACCCTTAGACCCTTCCTACAGCATGCAATATGATATCTCAATGATTCTAATAACAAACCTGAGACCCGTCCTATAACATGAGATGGGATATCCAACTCCTTCCCATTCCAATCCTGAGACACTTCCGATAGCAGAGATGTGATATCTCAATGCTTATACCAAACCTGAGACCCTTCCTATAACATGAGATGTGATATCCAAATCCTTCCCGTTCCAAACCTGAGACCCTTCCTTTAGCATGAGATGTGATATCCAGCTCCTTCCCATTCCAATCCTGAGACACTTCCGATAGCATGAGATGTGATATCTCAATGCTTCTAATATCAAAACTGAGACCCTCCCTATAGCATGATATGTGATATCTAAGTCCTTCCCATTCCAATCCTGAGACCCTCCCTATAGCATGAGATGTGATATCCAACTCCTTCCCATTCCAATCCTGAGACCCTTCCTATAGCATGAGATATGATATCTCAATACTTCTAATACCAAACGTGAGATCCTTCCGATAACATGAGATGTGATATCCAAATCCTTCCCCTTCCAAACCTGAGACCCTCCCTTTAGCATGAAATGTGATATCCAACTCCTTCCTATTCCAATCCTGAGACTCTTCTGATAGCATGAGATGTGATATCTCAATGCTTCTAATACCAAACCTGAGATCCTTCCGATAGCATGAGATGTGATATCTCAATGCTTCTAATACCAAACCTGAGATCCTTCCTATAACATGAGATGTGATATCCAAATCCTTCCCCTTCCAAACCTGAGACCCTCCCTTTAGCATGAGATGTGATATCTAACTCCTTCCCATTCCATTCCTGAGACCCTTCTGATAGCATGAGATGTGATATCTCAATGCCTCTAATACCAAACCTGAGATCCTACCTCTAACATGAAATGAGATATCCAACTCTTTCCCCTTCCAAACCTGAGAGCCTTCCTATAGCATGAGATGTGATATCCAAGTCCTTCCCATTCCAATACTGAGACCCTTCCTATAGCTTGAGATGTGATATCCAACTCCTTCCCATTCCAATTCTGAGACCCTTCCTATAGCATGAGATGTGATATCTCAATGCTTATACCAAACCTGAGAGCCTACCTATAACATGAGATGGGATATCCAACTCCTTCCCATTCCAATTCTGAGACCCTTCCTATACTATGAGACTTGATATCTCAATGCTTCTAATACCAAACCTGAGACCCGTAATATAACATGAGATGTGATATCCAAATCCTTCCCCTTCCAAACCTTAGACCCTTCCTTTATCATGAGATGTGATATCCAACTCCTTCCCATTCCAATCCTGAGACCCTTCCGATATCATGAGATGTGATATCTCAAAGCTTCTAATATCAAACTTGAGACCCTCCCTATAGCATGAGATGTGATATCCAAGTCCTTCCCATTCCAATCCTGAGACCTTCCTATAGCATGAGATGTGATATCTCAATGCTTCTAATACCAAACCTGAGACCCTTCCTATAACATGAGATGGGAATATCCAACTCCTTCCCATTCCAATCTTGAGACCCTTCCGATAGCAGAGATGTGATATCTCAATGCTTATACCAAACCTGAGATCCTTCCTATAACATGAGATGTGATATCCAACTCCTTCCCATTCCAATCCTGAGACACTTCCTATAGCATGAGATGTGATATCTCACTGCTTATACCAAACCTGAGACACTTCCCATAGCAGGAGATGTGATATCCAACTCCTTCCCATTCCAATCCTCAGACCCTTCCTATAGCATGAGATGTGATATCTCAATGCTTCTAATGTCAAACTTGAGACCCTACCTATAGAATGAGATGTGATATCCAAGTCCTTCCCATTCCAATCCTGAGACACTTCCTATAGCATGAGATGTGATATCTCAATGCTTCTAATACCAAACTTGAGACTCTTCCTATAACATGAGATGGGATATCCAACTCCTTCCCATTCCAATCCTGAGACCCTTTTGATAGCAGAGATGTGATATCTCAATGTTAATACCAAACCTGAGACCCTTCCTACGGCATGAGATGTCATATTCAACTCCTTCCCATTCCAATCCTGAGACCCTTCCTATAGCATGAGATTTGATATCCAACTCCTTCCCATTCCAATCCTGAGACCCTTCCTATAGCATGAGATGTGATGTCTCAATGCTTCTAATACCAAACCTGAGATCCTTCCTATAACATGAGATCTGATATCCAACTCCTTCCATTCCAATCCTGAGACCCTTCCTATAGCATGAGATGTGATATCTCAATGCTTATACCAAACCTGAGACCCTTCCTATAGCATGAGATGTGATATCCAACTCCTTCCCATTCCAATCCTGAGACCCTTCCTATAGCATGAGATGTGATATCTCAATGCTTCTAATACCAAACCTGAGATCCTTCCTCTAACATGAAATGTGAGATCCAACTCCTTCCCTTTCCAAACCTAAGAGCCTATCTATAGCATGAGATGTGATATCCAAGTCCTTCACATTCCAACCCTTAGACCCTTCCTACAGCATGCAATATGATATTTCAATGATTCCAATAACAAACCTGAGACCCGTCCTATAACATGAGTAGGGATATCCAACTCCTTCCCATTCCAATCCTGAGACACTTCCGATAGCAGAGATGTGATATCTCAATGTTTATACCAAACCTGAGACCCTTCCTATAACATGAGATGTGATATCCAACTCCTTCCCGTTCCAAACCTGAGACCCTTCCTTTAGCATGAGATGTGATATCCAGCTCCTTCCCATTCCAATCCTGAGACACTTCCGATAGCATGAGATGTGATATCTCAATGCTTCTACCAAACCTGAGACCCTTCCTTTAGCATGAGATGTGATATCCAACTCCTTCCCATTCCAATCCTGAGACCCTTCCTATAGCATGAGATGTGATATCTCAATACTTCTAATACCAAACCTGAGATCCTTCCGATAACATGAGATGTGATATCTCAATACTTCTAATACCAAACCTGAGATCCATCCTATAACATGAGATGTGATATCCAACTCCTTCCCTTTCCAAACCTGAGAGCCGTTCTATAGCATGAGATGTGATAACCAGGTCCTTCCCATTCCAATCCTTAGACCCTTCCTACAGCATGCAATATGATATCTCAATGATTCTAATAACAAACCTGAGACCCGTCCTATAGCATGGGATATGATATCCAAGTCCTTCCCATTCCAATCCTGAGACCCTTCCTATAACACGAAATGTGATATCCAACTCCTTCCCATTCCAACCTGAGACCCTTCCTATAGCATGAGATGGGATATCCAACTTCTTCCAAATCCAATACTGATACCCTTCCGATAGCATGAGATGTGATATCCCAATGCTTCTACCAAACCTGAGACCCATACTATGGCATGAGATGTGATATCAAACTCCTTCCCATTCCAATCCTGAGACCCTTCCTATAGCTTGAGGTGTGATATCCAACTCCTTCCCATTCCAATTCTGAGACCCTTCTTATACCATGAGACTTGATATCTCAATGCTTCTAATATTAAACCTGAGACCCGTCCTATAACATGAGATGTGATATCCAAATCCTTCCCCTTCCAAACCTTAGACCCTTCCTTTATCATGAGATGTGATATCCAACTCCTTCCCATTCCAATCCTGAGACCCTTCCGATATCATGAGATGTGATATCTCAAAGCTTCTAATATCAAACTTGAGACCCTCCCTATAGCATGAGATGTGATATCCAAGTCCTTCCCATTCCAATCCTGAGACCCTTCCTATAGCATGAGATGTGATATCTCAATGCTTCTAATACCAAACCTGAGACCCTTCCTATAACATGAGATGGGAATATCCAACTCCTTCCCATTCCAATCTTGAGACCCTTCCGATAGCAGAGATGTGATATCTCAATGCTTATACCAAACCTGAGATCCTTCCTATAACATGAGATGTGATATCCAAGTCCTTCCCATTCCAATCCTGAGACACTTCCTATAGCATGAGATGTGATATCTCACTGCTTATACCAAACCTGAGACACTTCCCATAGCAGGAGATGTGATATCCAACTCCTTCCCATTCCAATCCTCAGACCCTTCCTATAGCATGAGATGTGATAGCTCAATGCTTCTAATGTCAAACTTGAGACCCTACCTATAGAATGAGATGTGATATCCAAGTCCTTCCCATTCCAATCCTGAGACACTTCCTATAGCATGAGATGTGATATCTCAATGCTTCTAATACCAAACTTGAGACTCTTCCTATAACATGAGATGGGATATCCAACTCCTTCCCATTCCAATCCTGAGACCCTTTTGATAGCAGAGATGTGATATCTCAATGTTTATACCAAACCTGAGACCCTTCCTACGGCATGAGATGTCATATTCAACTCCTTCCCATTCCAATCCTGAGACCCTTCCTATAGCATGAGATTTGATATCCAACTCCTTCCCATTCCAATCCTGAGACCCTTCCTATAGCATGAGATGTGATGTCTCAATGCTTCTAATACCAAACCTGAGATCCTTCCTATAACATGAGATCTGATATCCAACTCCTTCCATTCCAATCCTGAGACCCTTCCTATAGCATGAGATGTGATATCTCAATGCTTATACCAAACCTGAGACCCTTCCTATAGCATGAGATGTGATATCCAACTCCTTCCCATTCCAATCCTGAGACCCTTCCTATAGCATGAGATGTGATATCTCAATGCTTCTAATACCAAACCTGAGATCCTTCCTCTAACATGAAATGTGAGATCCAACTCCTTCCCTTTCCAAACCTAAGAGCCTATCTATAGCATGAGATGTGATATCCAAGTCCTTCACATTCCAACCCTTAGACCCTTCCTACAGCATGCAATATGATATCTCAATGATTCCAATAACAAACCTGAGACCCGTCCTATAACATGAGTAGGGATATCCAACTCCTTCCCATTCCAATCCTGAGACACTTCCGATAGCAGAGATGTGATATCTCAATGTTTATACCAAACCTGAGACCCTTCCTATAACATGAGATGTGATATCCAACTCCTTCCCGTTCCAAACCTGAGACCCTTCCTTTAGCATGAGATGTGATATCCAGCTCCTTCCCATTCCAATCCTGAGACACTTCCGATAGCATGAGATGTGATATCTCAATGCTTCTACCAAACCTGAGACCCTTCCTTTAGCATGAGATGTGATATCCAACTCCTTCCCATTCCAATCCTGAGACCCTTCCTATAGCATGAGATGTGATATCTCAATACTTCTAATACCAAACCTGAGATCCTTCCGATAACATGAGATGTGATATCTCAATACTTCTAATACCAAACCTGAGATCCATCCTATAACATGAGATGTGATATCCAACTCCTTCCCTTTCCAAACCTGAGAGCCGTTCTATAGCATGAGATGTGATAACCAGGTCCTTCCCATTCCAATCCTTAGACCCTTCCTACAGCATGCAATATGATATCTCAATGATTCTAATAACAAACCTGAGACCCGTCCTATAGCATGAGATATGATATCCAAGTCCTTCCCATTCCAATCCTGAGACCCTTCCTATAACACGAAATGTGATATCCAACTCCTTCCCATTCCAACCTGAGACCCTTCCTATAGCATGAGATGGGATATCCAACTTCTTCCAAATCCAATACTGATACCCTTCCGATAGCATGAGATGTGATATCCCAATGCTTCTACCAAACCTGAGACCCATACTATGGCATGAGATGTGATATCAAACTCCTTCCCATTCCAATCCTGAGACCCTTCCTATAGCTTGAGGTGTGATATCCAACTCCTTCCCATTCCAATTCTGAGACCCTTCTTATACCATGAGACTTGATATCTCAATGCTTCTAATATTAAACCTGAGACCCGTCCTATAACATGAGATGTGATATCCAAATCCTTCCCCTTCCAAACCTTAGACCCTTCCTTTATCATGAGATGTGATATCCAACTCCTTCCCATTCCAATCCTGAGACCCTTCCGATATCATGAGATTTGTTATCTCAATGCTTCTAATATCAAACTTGAGACCCTACCTATAGCATGAGATGTGACATCCAAGTCCTTCCCATTCCAATCCTGAGACCCTTCCTATAGCATGAGATGTGATATCTCTATGCTTCTAATACCAAACCTGAGACCCTTCCTATAACATGAGATGGGATATCCAACTCCTTCCCATTCCAATCCTGAGACCTTTCCGATAGCAGAGATGTGATATCTCAATGCTTATACCAAACCTGAGAACCTTCCTATGGCCTGAGATGTCATATACAACTCCTTCCCATTCCAATCCTGAGACCCTTCCTTTAGCATGAGATGTGATATCTCAATGCTTATACCAAATCTGAGACCCTTCCTATAGCATGAGATGTGATATCCAATTCCTTCCCATTCCAATCCTGTGACCCTTCCTATAGCATGAGATGTGATATCTCAATGCTTATAGCAAACCTGAGAGCCTACCTATAACATGAGATGTGATATCCAAGTCCATCCCATTCCAATCCTTAGACCCTTCCTACAGCATGCGATGTGATATCTCAATGATTCTAATACCAAACCAGAGACTCTTCCTATAACATGAGATGGGATATCCAACTCCTTCCCATTCCAATCCTGAGCCGCTTCCGATAGCAGAGATGTGATATCTCAATGCTTATACCAAACCTGAGACCCTTCCTATAACATGAGATGTGATATCCAACTCCTTCCCGTTCCAAACCTGAGACACTAACTATAGCATATGTGATATCCAACTCCTTCCCATTCCAAACATGAGACCCTTCCTATAGCAAGAAAGTAATATCCAACTCCTACCCATTCCAATCCTGAGACCCTTCCTATAGCAAGAGATGTGATATCCAAATCCTTCCCATTCCAATCCTGAGACCCTTCCTATAACATGAGATGTGATATCCAACTCCTTCCCATTCCAACCTGAGACACTTCCTATAGCATGAGAAGGGATATCCAACTCATTCCCAATCCAATCCTGAGACCCTTCCGATAGCAGAGATGTGATATCTCAATGCTTATACCAAACCTGAGACCCTTCCTATGGCATGAGATGTGATATCCAACTCCTTGCCATTCAAATCCTGAGACCCTTCCTATAGCATGAGAAGGGATATCCAACTCCTTCCCAATCCAATCCTGAGACCCTTCCGATACAGCGACGTGATATCTCAATGCTTCTACCAAACCTGAGACCCTTCCTTTAGCATGAGATGTGATATCCAAATCCTTCACATTCCAATCCTGAGACCCTTCCTATAGCATGAGATGTGATATCTCAATGCTTCTAATACCAAACCTGAGATCCTTCCTATAACATGAGATGTGATATCCAATTCCTTCCCATTCCAAACCTGAGACCCTTCCTATTGGATGAGATGTGATATCCAACTCCTTCCCATTCCAACCCTGAGACCCTTCCTATAGCATGAGATGTGATGTCTCAATGCTTCTAATACCAAACCTGAGATCCTTCCTATAACATGAGATGTGATATCCAACTCCTTCCATTCCAATCCTGAGACCCGTCCTATAGCATGAGATGTGATATCTCAATGCTTATACCAAACCTGAGACCCTTCCTATAGCATGAGATGTGATATCCAACTGCTTCCCATTCCAATCCTGAGACCCTTCCTATAGCATGAGATGTGATATCTCAATGCTTCTAATACCAAACCTGAGATCCTTCCTCTAACATGAAATGTGATATCCAACTCCTTCCCTTTCCAAACCTAAGAGCCTATCTATAGCATGAGATGTGATATCCAAGTCCTTCACATTCCAACCCTTAGACCCTTCCTACAGCATGCAATATGATATCTCAATGATTCTAATAACAAACCTGAGACCCGTCCTATAACATGAGATGGGATATCCAACTCCTTCCCATTCCAATCCTGAGACACTTCCGATAGCAGAGATGTGATATCTCAATGCTTATACCAAACCTGAGACCCTTCCTATAACATGAGATGTGATATCCAAATCCTTCCCGTTCCAAACCTGAGACCCTTCCTTTAGCATGAGATGTGATATCCAGCTCCTTCCCATTCCAATCCTGAGACACTTCCGATAGCATGAGATGTGATATCTCAATGCTTCTAATATCAAAACTGAGACCCTCCCTATAGCATGATATGTGATATCTAAGTCCTTCCCATTCCAATCCCGAGACCCTCCCTATAGCATGAGATGTGATATCCAACTCCTTCCCATTCCAATCATGAGACCCTTCCTATAGCATGAGATGTGATATCTCAATGCTTCTACCAAACCTGAGACCCTTCCTTTAGCATGAGATGTGATATACAACTCCTTCCCATTCCAATCCTGAGACCCTTCCTATAGCATGAGATGTGATATCTCAATACTTCTAATACCAAACCTGAGATCCTTCCGATAACATGAGATGTGATATCTCAATACTTCTAATACCAAACCTGAGATCCATCCTATAACATGAGATGTGATATCCAACTCCTTCCCTTTCCAAACCTGAGAGCCGTTCTATAGCATGAGATGTGATAACCAGGTCCTTCCCATTCCAATCCTTAGACCCTTCCTACAGCATGCAATATGATATCTCAATGATTCTAATAACAAACCTGAGACCCGTCCTATAGCATGAGATATGATATCCAAGTCCTTCCCATTCCAATCCTGAGACCCTTCCTATAACACGAAATGTGATATCCAACTCCTTCCCATTCCAACCTGAGACCCTTCCTATAGCATGAGATGGGATATCCAACTTCTTCCAAATCCAATACTGATACCCTTCCGATAGCATGAGATGTGATATCCCAATGCTTCTACCAAACCTGAGACCCATACTATGGCATGAGATGTGATATCAAACTCCTTCCCATTCCAATCCTGAGACCCTTCCTATAGCTTGAGGTGTGATATCCAACTCCTTCCCATTCCAATTCTGAGACCCTTCTTATACCATGAGACTTGATATCTCAATGCTTCTAATATTAAACCTGAGACCCGTCCTATAACATGAGATGTGATATCCAAATCCCTCCCCTTCCAAACCTTAGACCCTTCCTTTATCATGAGATGTGATATCCAACTCCTTCCCATTCCAATCCTGAGACCCTTCCGATATCATGAGATTTGTTATCTCAATGCTTCTAATATCAAACTTGAGACCCTACCTAAAGCATGAGATGTGACATCCAAGTCCTTCCCATTCCAATCCTGAGACCCTTCCTATAGCATGAGATGTGATATCTCTATGCTTCTAATACCAAACCTGAGACCCTTCCTATAACATGAGATGGGATATCCAACTCCTTCCCATTCCAATCCTGAGACCTTTCCGATAGCAGAGATGTGATATCTCAATGCTTATACCAAACCTGAGAACCTTCCTATGGCCTGAGATGTCATATACAACTCCTTCCCATTCCAATCCTGAGACCCTTCCTTTAGCATGAGATGTGATATCTCAATGCTTATACCAAATCTGAGACCCTTCCTATAGCATGAGATGTGATATCCAATTCCTTCCCATTCCAATCCTGTGACCCTTCCTATAGCATGAGATGTGATATCTCAATGCTTATAGCAAACCTGAGAAGCTACCTATAACATGAGATGTGATATCCAAGTCCATCCCATTCCAATCCTTAGACCCTTCCTACAGCATGCTATGTGATATCTCAATGATTCTAATACCAAACCAGAGACTCTTCCTATAACATGAGATGGGATATCCAACTCCTTCCCATTCCAATCCTGAGCCGCTTCCGATAGCAGAGATGTGATATCTCAATGCTTATACCAAACCTGAGACCCTTCCTATAACATGAGATGTGATATCCAACTCCTTCCCGTTCCAAACCTGAGACACTAACTATAGCATATGTGATATCCAACTCCTTCCCATTCCAAACATGAGACCCTTCCTATAGCAAGAAAGTAATATCCAACTCCTACCCATTCCAATCCTGAGACCCTTCCTATAGCAAGAGATGTGATATCCAAATCCTTCCCATTCCAATCCTGAGACCCTTCCTATAACATGAGATGTGATATCCAACTCCTTCCCATTCCAACCTGAGACACTTCCTATAGCATGAGAAGGGATATCCAACTCCTTCCCAATCCAATCCTGAGACCCTTCCGATAGCAGAGATGTGATATCTCAATGCTTATACCAAACCTGAGACCCTTCCTATGGCATGAGATGTGATATCCAACTCCTTGCCATTCAAATCCTGAGACCCTTCCTATAGCATGAGAAGGGATATCCAACTCCTTCCCAATCCAATCCTGAGACCCTTCCGATAGCAGCGACGTGATATCTCAATGCTTCTACCAAACCTGAGACCCTTCCTTTAGCATGAGATGTGATATCCAAATCCTTCACATTCCAATCCTTAGACCCTTCCTATAGCATGAGATGTGATATCTCAATGCTTCTAATACCAAACCTGAGATCCTTCCTATAACATGAGATGTGATATCCAATTCCTTCCCATTCCAAACCTGAGACCCTTCCTATTGGATGAGATGTGATATCCAACTCCTTCCCATTCCAACCCTGAGACCCTTCCTATAGCATGAGATGTGATGTCTCAATGCTTCTAATACCAAACCTGAGATCCTTCCTATAACATGAGATGTGATATCCAACTCCTTCCATTCCAATCCTGAGACCCGTCCTATAGCATGAGATGTGATATCTCAATGCTTATACCAAACCTGAGACCCTTCCTATAGCATGAGATGTGATATCCAACTGCTTCCCATTCCAATCCTGAGACCCTTCCTATAGCATGAGATGCGATATCTCAATGCTTCTAATACCAAACCTGAGATCCTTCCTCTAACATGAAATGTGATATCCAACTCCTTCCCTTTCCAAACCTAAGAGCCTATCTATAGCATGAGATGTGATATCCAAGTCCTTCACATTCCAACCCTTAGACCCTTCCTACAGCATGCAATATGATATCTCAATGATTCTAATAACAAACCTGAGACCCGTCCTATAACATGAGATGGGATATCCAACTCCTTCCCATTCCAATCCTGAGACACTTCCGATAGCAGAGATGTGATATCTCAATGCTTATACCAAACCTGAGACCCTTCCTATAACATGAGATGTGATATCCAAATCCTTCCCGTTCCAAACCTGAGACCCTTCCTTTAGCATGAGATGTGATATCCAGCTCCTTCCCATTCCAATCCTGAGACACTTCCGATAGCATGAGATGTGATATCTCAATGCTTCTAATATCAAAACTGAGACCCTCCCTATAGCATGATATGTGATATCTAAGTCCTTCCCATTCCAATCCTGAGACCCTCCCTATAGCATGAGATGTGATATCCAACTCCTTCCCATTCCAATCCTGAGACCCTTCCTATAGCATGAGATATGATGTCTCAATACTTCTAATACCAAACGTGAGATCCTTCCGATAACATGAGATGTGATATCCAAATCCTTCCCCTTCCAAACCTGAGACCCTCCCTTTAGCATGAAATGTGATATCCAACTCCTTCCTATTCCAATCCTGAGACTCTTCTGATAGCATGAGATGTGATATCTCAATGCTTCTAATACCAAACCTGAGATCCTTCCGATAGCATGAGATGTGATATCTCAATGCTTCTAATACCAAACCTGAGATCCTTCCTATAACATGAGATGTGATATCCAAATCCTTCCCCTTCCAAACCTGAGACCCTCCCTTTAGCATGAGATGTGATATCTAACTCCTTCCCATTCCATTCCTGAGACCCTTCTGATAGCATGAGATGTGATATCTCAATGCCTCTAATACCAAACCTGAGATCCTACTTCTAACATGAAATGTGATATCCAACTCTTTCCCCTTCCAAACCTGAGAGCCTTCCTATAGCATGAGATGTGATATCCAAGTCCTTCCCATTCCAATACTGAGACCCTTCCTATAGCTTGAGATGTGATATCCAACTCCTTCCCATTCCAATTCTGAGACCCTTCCTATAGCATGAGATGTGATATCTCAATGCTTATACCAAACCTGAGAGCCTACCTATAGCATGAGATGTGATATCCAAGTCCATCCCATTCCAATCCTTAGACCCTTCCTACAGCATGCGATGTGATATCTCAATGATTCTAATACCAAACCAGAGACTCTTCCTATAACATGAGATGGGATATCCAACTCCTTCCCATTCCAATTCTGAGACCCTTCCTATACTATGAGACTTGATATCTCAATGCTTCTAATACCAAACCTGAGACCCGTAATATAACATGAGATGTGATATCCAAATCCTTCCCCTTCCAAACCTTAGACCCTTCCTTTATCATGAGATGTGATATCCAACTCCTTCCCATTCCAATCCTGAGACCCTTCCGATATCATGAGATGTGATATCTCAAAGCTTCTAATATCAAACTTGAGACCCTCCCTATAGCATGAGATGTGATATCCAAGTCCTTCCCATTCCAATCCTGAGACCCTTCCTATAGCATGAGATGTGATATCTCAATGCTTCTAATACCAAACCTGAGACCCTTCCTATAACATGAGATGGGAATATCCAACTCCTTCCCATTCCAATCTTCAGACCCTTCCGATAGCAGAGATGTGATATCTCAATGCTTATACCACACCTGAGATCCTTCCTATAACATGAGATGTGATATCCAACTCCTTCCCATTCCAATCCTGAGACACTTCCTATAGCATGAGATGTGATATCTCACTGCTTATACCATACCTGAGACCCTTCCCATAGCAGATGTGATATCCAACTCCTTCCCATTCCAATCCTCAGACCCTTCCTATAGCATGAGATGTGATATCTCAATGCTTCTAATGTCAAACTTGAGACCCTACCTATAGCAGGAGATGTGATATCCAAGTCCTTCCCATTCCAATCCTGAGACACTTCCTATAGCATGAGATGTGATATCTCAATGCTTCTAATACCAAACCTGAGACACTTCCTATAACATGAGATGGGATATCCAACTCCTTCCAATTCCAATCCTGAGACCCTTTTGATAGCAGAGATGTGATATCTCAATGTTTATACCAAACCTGAGACCCTTCCTACGGCATGAGATGTCATATTCAACTCCTACCCATTCCAATCCTGAGACCCTTCCTATAGCATGAGATTTGATATCCAACTCCTTCCCATTCCAATCCTGAGACCCTTCCTATAGCATGAGATGTGATGTCTCAATGCTTCTAATACCAAACCTGAGATCCTTCCTATAACATGAGATGTGATATCCAACTCCTTCCATTCCAATCCTGAGACCCTTCCTATAGCATGAGATGTGATATATCAATGCTTATACCAAACCTGAGACCCTTCCTATAGCATGAGATGTGATATCCAACTCCTTCCCATTCCAATCCTGAGACCCTTCCTATAGCCTGAGATGTGATATCCAATTCCTTCCCATTCCAATCCTGAGACCCTTCCTATAGCATGAGATGTGATATCTCAATGCTTATACCAAACCTGAGAGCCTACCTATAACATGAGATGTGATATCCAAGTCCATCCCATTCCGATCCTTAGACCCTTCCTACAGCATGCGATGTGATATCTCAATGATTCTAATACCAAACCAGAGACTCTTCCTATAACATGAGATGGGATATCCAACTCCTTCCCATTCCAATCCTGAGCCGCTTCCGATAGCAGAGATGTGATATCTCAATGCTTATACCAAACCTGAGACCCTTCCTATAACATGAGATGTGATATCCAACTCCTTCCCGTTCCAAACCTGAGACACTAACTATAGCATATGTGATATCCAACTCCTTCCCATTCCAAACATGAGACCCTTCCTATAGCAAGAAAGTAATATCCAACTCCTACCCATTCCAATCCTGAGACCCTTCCTATAGCAAGAGATGTGATATCCAAATCCTTCCCATTCCAATCCTGAGACCCTTCCTATAACATGAGATGTGATATCCAACTCCTTCCCATTCCAACCTGAGACACTTCCTATAGCATGAGAAGGGATATCCAACTCCTTCCCATTCCATTCCTGAGACCCTTCTGATAGCATGAGATGTGATATCTCAATGCCTCTAATACCAAACCTGAGATCCTTCCTCTAACATGAAATGTGATATCCAACTCTTTCCCCTTCCAAACCTGAGAGCCTTCCTATAGCATGAGATGTGATATCCAAGTCCTTCACATTCCAACCCTTAGACCCTTCCTACAGCATGCAATATGATATCTCAATGATTCTAATAACAAACCTGAGACCCGTCCTATAACATGAGATGGGATATCCAACTCCTTCCCATTCCAATCCTGAGACACTTCCGATAGCAGAGATGTGATATCTCAATGCTTATACCAAACCTGAGACCCTTCCTATAACATGAGATGTGATATCCAAATCCTTCCCGTTCCAAACCTGAGACCCTTCCTTTAGCATGAGATGTGATATCCAGCTCCTTCCCATTCCAATCCTGACACACTTCCGATAGCATGAGATGTGATATCTCAATGCTTCTAATATCAAAACTGAGACCCTCCCTATAGCATGATATGTGATATCTAAGTCCTTCCCATTCCAATCCTGAGACCCTCCCTATAGCATGAGATGTGATATCCAACTCCTTCCCATTCCAATCCTGAGACCCTTCCTATAGCATGAGATATGATGTCTCAATACTTCTAATACCAAACGTGAGATCCTTCCGATAACATGAGATGTGATATCCAAATCCTTCCCCTTCCAAACCTGAGACCCTCCCTTTAGCATGAAATGTGATATCCAACTCCTTCCTATTCCAATCCTGAGACTCTTCTGATAGCATGAGATGTGATATCTCAATGCTTCTAATACCAAACCTGAGATCCTTCCGATAGCATGAGATGTGATATCTCAATGCTTCTAATACCAAACCTGAGATCCTTCCTATAACATGAGATGTGATATCCAAATCCTTCCCCTTCCAAACCTGAGACCCTCCCTTTAGCATGAGATGTGATATCTAACTCCTTCCCATTCCATTCCTGAGACCCTTCTGATAGCATGAGATGTGATATCTCAATGCCTCTAATACCAAACCTGAGATCCTACTTCTAACATGAAATGTGATATCCAACTCTTTCCCCTTCCAAACCTGAGAGCCTTCCTATAGCATGAGATGTGATATCCAAGTCCTTCCCATTCCAATACTGAGACCCTTCCTATAGCTTGAGATGTGATATCCAACTCCTTCCCATTCCAATTCTGAGACCCTTCCTATAGCATGAGATGTGATATCTCAATGCTTATACCAAACCTGAGAGCCTACCTATAGCATGAGATGTGATATCCAAGTCCATCCCATTCCAATCCTTAGACCCTTCCTACAGCATGCGATGTGATATCTCAATGATTCTAATACCAAACCAGAGACTCTTCCTATAACATGAGATGGGATATCCAACTCCTTCCCATTCCAATTCTGAGACCCTTCCTATACTATGAGACTTGATATCTCAATGCTTCTAATACCAAACCTGAGACCCGTAATATAACATGAGATGTGATATCCAAATCCTTCCCCTTCCAAACCTTAGACCCTTCCTTTATCATGAGATGTGATATCCAACTCCTTCCCATTCCAATCCTGAGACCCTTCCGATATCATGAGATGTGATATCTCAAAGCTTCTAATATCAAACTTGAGACCCTCCCTATAGCATGAGATGTGATATCCAAGTCCTTCCCATTCCAATCCTGAGACCCTTCCTATAGCATGAGATGTGATATCTCAATGCTTCTAATACCAAACCTGAGACCCTTCCTATAACATGAGATGGGAATATCCAACTCCTTCCCATTCCAATCTTCAGACCCTTCCGATAGCAGAGATGTGATATCTCAATGCTTATACCACACCTGAGATCCTTCCTATAACATGAGATGTGATATCCAACTCCTTCCCATTCCAATCCTGAGACACTTCCTATAGCATGAGATGTGATATCTCACTGCTTATACCATACCTGAGACCCTTCCCATAGCAGATGTGATATCCAACTCCTTCCCATTCCAATCCTCAGACCCTTCCTATAGCATGAGATGTGATATCTCAATGCTTCTAATGTCAAACTTGAGACCCTACCTATAGCAGGAGATGTGATATCCAAGTCCTTCCCATTCCAATCCTGAGACACTTCCTATAGCATGAGATGTGATATCTCAATGCTTCTAATACCAAACCTGAGACACTTCCTATAACATGAGATGGGATATCCAACTCCTTCCAATTCCAATCCTGAGACCCTTTTGATAGCAGAGATGTGATATCTCAATGTTTATACCAAACCTGAGACCCTTCCTACGGCATGAGATGTCATATTCAACTCCTACCCATTCCAATCCTGAGACCCTTCCTATAGCATGAGATTTGATATCCAACTCCTTCCCATTCCAATCCTGAGACCCTTCCTATAGCATGAGATGTGATGTCTCAATGCTTCTAATACCAAACCTGAGATCCTTCCTATAACATGAGATGTGATATCCAACTCCTTCCATTCCAATCCTGAGACCCTTCCTATAGCATGAGATGTGATATATCAATGCTTATACCAAACCTGAGACCCTTCCTATAGCATGAGATGTGATATCCAACTCCTTCCCATTCCAATCCTGAGACCCTTCCTATAGCCTGAGATGTGATATCCAATTCCTTCCCATTCCAATCCTGAGACCCTTCCTATAGCATGAGATGTGATATCTCAATGCTTATACCAAACCTGAGAGCCTACCTATAACATGAGATGTGATATCCAAGTCCATCCCATTCCGATCCTTAGACCCTTCCTACAGCATGCGATGTGATATCTCAATGATTCTAATACCAAACCAGAGACTCTTCCTATAACATGAGATGGGATATCCAACTCCTTCCCATTCCAATCCTGAGCCGCTTCCGATAGCAGAGATGTGATATCTCAATGCTTATACCAAACCTGAGACCCTTCCTATAACATGAGATGTGATATCCAACTCCTTCCCGTTCCAAACCTGAGACACTAACTATAGCATATGTGATATCCAACTCCTTCCCATTCCAAACATGAGACCCTTCCTATAGCAAGAAAGTAATATCCAACTCCTACCCATTCCAATCCTGAGACCCTTCCTATAGCAAGAGATGTGATATCCAAATCCTTCCCATTCCAATCCTGAGACCCTTCCTATAACATGAGATGTGATATCCAACTCCTTCCCATTCCAACCTGAGACACTTCCTATAGCATGAGAAGGGATATCCAACTCCTTCCCAATCCAATCCTGAGACCCTTCCGATAGCAGAGATGTGATATCTCAATGCTTATACCAAACCTGAGACCCTTCCTATGGCATGAGATGTGATATCCAACTCCTTGCCATTCAAATCCTGAGACCCTTCCTATAGCATGAGAAGGGATATCCAACTCCTTCCCAATCCAATCCTGAGACCCTTCCGATAGCAGCGACGTGATATCTCAATGCTTCTACCAAACCTGAGACCCTTCCTTTAGCATGAGATGTGATATCCAAATCGTTCACATTCCAATCCTGAGACCCTTCCTATAGCATGAGATGTGATATCTCAATGCTTCTAATACCAAACCTGAGATCCTTCCTATAACATGAAATGTGATATCCAATTCCTTCCCATTCCAAACCTGAGACCCTTCCTATTGGATGAGATGTGATATCCAACTCCTTCCCATTCCAACCCTGAGACCCTTCCTATAGCATGAGATGTGATGTCTCAATGCTTCTAATACCAAACCTGAGATCCTTCCTATAACATGAGATGTGATATCCAACTTCTTCCCATTCCAACCTGAGACACTTCCTATAGCATGAGAAGGGATATCCAACTCCTTCCCAATCCAAACCTGAGACCCTTCCTATGGCATGAGATGTGATATCCAACTCCTTGCCATTCAAATCCTGAGACCCTTCCTATAGCATGAGAAGGGATATCCAACTCCTTCCCAATCCAATCCTGAGACCCTTCCGATAGCAGCGACGTGATATCTCAATGCTTCTACCAAACCTGAGATCCTTCCTATAACATGAGATGTGATATCCAATTCCTTCCCATTCCAAACCTGAGACCCTTCCTATTGGATGAGATGTGATATCCAACTCCTTCCCATTCCAACCCTGAGACCCTTCCTATAGCATGAGATGTGATGTCTCAATGCTTCTAATACCAAACCTGAGATCCTTCCTATAACATGAGATGTGATATCCAACTCCTTCCATTCCAATCCTGAGACCCGTCCTATAGCATGAGATGTGATATCTCAATGCTTATACCAAACCTGAGACCCTTCCTATAGCATGAGATGTGATATCCAACTGCTTCCCATTCCAATCCTGAGACCCTTCCTATAGCATGAGATGTGATATCTCAATGCTTCTAATACCAAACCTGAGATCCTTCCTCTAACATGAAATGTGATATCCAACTCCTTCCCTTTCCAAACCTAAGAGCCTATCTATAGCATGAGATGTGATATCCGTCCTTCACATTCCAACCCTTAGACCCTTCCTACAGCATGCAATATGATATCTCAATGATTCTAATAACAAACCTGAGACCCGTCCTATAACATGAGATGGGATATCCAACTCCTTCCCATTCCAATCCTGAAACACTTCCGATAGCAGAGATGTGATATCTCAATGCTTATACCAAACCTGAGACCCTTCCTATAACATGAGATGTGATATCCAAATCCTTCTCGTTCCAAACCTGAGACCCTTCCTTTAGCATGAGATGTGATATCCAGCTCCTTCCCATTCCAATCCTGAGACACTTCCGATAGCATGAGATGTGATATCTCAATGCTTCTAATATCAAAACTGAGACCCTCCCTATAGCATGATATGTGATATCTAAGTCCTTCCCATTCCAATCCTGAGACCCTCCCTATATCATGAGATGTGATATCCAGCTCCTTCCCATTCCAATCCTGAGACCCTTCCTATAGCATGAGATATGATATCTCAATACTTCTAATACCAAACGTGAGATCCTTCCGATAACATGAGATGTGATATCCAAATCCTTCCCCTTCCAAACCTGAGACCCTCCCTTTAGCATGAAATGTGATATCCAACTCCTTCCTATTCCAATCCTGAGACTCTTCTGATGCATGAGATGCGATATCTCAATGCTTCTAATACCAAACCTGAGATCCTTCCGATAGCATGAGATGTGATATCTCAATGCTTCTAATACCAAACCTGAGATCCTTCCTATAACATGAGATGTGATATCCAAATCCTTCCCCTTCCAAACCTGAGACCCTCCCTTTAGCATGAGATGTGATATCTAACTCCTTCCCATTCCATTCCTGAGACCCTTCTGATAGCATGAGATGTGATATCTCAATGCCTCTAATACCAAACCTGAGATCCTACCTCTAACATGAAATGAGATATCCAACTCTTTCCCCTTCCAAACCTGAGAGCCTTCCTATAGCATGAGATGTGATATCCAAGTCCTTCCCATTCCAATACTGAGACCCTTCCTATAGCTTGAGATGTGATATCCAACTCCTTCCCATTCCAATTCTGAGACCCTTCCTATACTATGAGACTTGATTTCTCAATGCTTCTAATACCAAACCTGAGACCCGTAATATAACATGAGATGTGATATCCAAATCCTTCCCCTTCCAAACCTTAGACCCTTCCTTTATCATGAGATGTGATATCCAACTCCTTCCCATTCCAATCCTGAGACCCTTCCGATATCATGAGATGTGATATCTCAAAGCTTCTAATATCAAACTTGAGACCCTCCCTATAGCATGAGATGTGATATCCAAGTCCTTCCCATTCCAATCCTGAGACCCTTCCTATAGCATGAGATGTGATATCTCAATGCTTCTAATACCAAACCTGAGACCGTTCCTATAACATGAGATGGGAATATCCAACTCCTTCCCATTCCAATATTGAGACCCTTCCAATAGCAGAGATGTGATATCTCAATGCTTATACCACACCTGAGATCCTTCCTATAACATGAGATCTGATATCCAACTCCTTCCCATTCCAATCCTCAGACCCTTCCTATAGCATGAGATGTGATATCTCAATGCTTCTAATGTCAAACTTGAGACCCTACCTATAGCATGAGATGTGATATCCAAGTCCTTCCCATTCCAATCCTGAGACACTTCCTATAGCATGAGATGTGATATCTCAATGCTTCTAATACCAAACCTGAGACTCTTCCTATAACATGAGATGGGATATCCAACTCCTTCCAATTCCAATCCTGAGACCCTTTTGATAGCAGAGATGTGATATCTCAATGTTTATACCAAACCTGAGACCCTTCCTACGGCATGAGATGTCATATTCAACTCCTTCCCATTCCAATCCTGAGACCCTTCCTATAGCATGAGATTTGATATCCAACTCCTTCCCATTCCAATCCTGAGACCCTTCCTATAGCATGAGATGTGATGTCTCAATGCTTCTAATACCAAACCTGAGATCCTTCCTATAACATGAGATGTGATATCCAACTCCTTCCATTCCAATCCTGAGACCCTTCCTATAGCATGAGATGTGATATCTCAATGCTTATACCAAACTTGAGACCCTCCCTATAGCATGAGATGTGATATCCAACTCCTTCCCATTCCAATCCTGAGACCCTTCCTATAGCCTGAGATGTGATATCCAATTCCTTCCCATTCCAATCCTGAGACCCTTCCTATAGCATGAGATGTGATATCTCAATGCTTATACCAAACCTGAGAGCCTACCTATAATATGAGATGTGATATCCAAGTCCATCCCATTCCAATCCTTAGACCCTTCCTACAGCATGCGATGTGATATCTCAATGATTCTAATACCAAACCAGAGACTCTTCCTATAACATGAGATGGGATATCCAACTCCTTCCCATTCCAATCCTGAGCCGCTTCCGATAGCAGAGATGTGATATCTCAATGCTTATACCAAACCTGAGACCCTTCCTATAACATGAGCTGTGATATCCAACTCCTTCCCGTTCCAAACCTGAGACACTAACTATAGCATATGTGATATCCAACTCCTTCCCATTCCAAACATGAGACCCTTCCTATAGCAAGAAAGTAATATCCAACTCCTACCCATTCCAATCCTGAGACCCTTCCTATAGCAAGAGATGTGATATCCAAATCCTTCCCATTCCAATCCTGAGACCCTTCCTATAACATGAGATGTGATATCCAACTCCTTCCCATTCCAACCTGAGACACTTCCTATAGCATGAGAAGGGATATCCAACTCCTTCCCAATCCAATCCTGAGACCCTTCCGATAGCAGAGATGTGATATCTCAATGCTTATACCAAACCTGAGACCCTTCCTATGGCATGAGATGTGATATCCAACTCCTTCCCATTCCAATCCTGAGACACTTCCTATAGCATGAGATGTGATATCTCAATGCTTCTAATACCAAACCTGAGACTCTTCCTATAACATGAGATGGGATATCCAACTCCTTCCCATTCCAATCCTGAGACCCTTTTGATAGCAGAGATGTGATATCTCAATGTGATATACCAAACCTGAGACCCTTCCTACGGCATGAGATGTCATATTCAACTCCTTCCCATTCCAATCCTGAGACGCTTCCTATAGCATGAGATTTGATATCCAACTCCTTCCCATTCCAATCCTGAGACCCTTCCTATAGCATGAGATGTGATGTCTCAATGCTTCTAATACCAAACCTGAGATCCTTCCTATAACATGAGATGTGATATCCAACTCCTTCCATTCCAATCCTGAGACCCTTCCTATAGCATGAGATGTGATATCCAACTCCTTCCCATTCCAATCCTGAGACCCTTCCTATAGCATGAGATGTGATATCTCAATGCTTCTAATACCAAACCTGAGATCCTTCCTCTAACATGAAATGTGAGATCCAACTCCTTCCCTTTCCAAACCTAAGAGCCTATCTATAGCATGAGATGTGATATCCAAGTCCTTCACATTCCAACCCTTAGACCCTTCCTACAGCATGCAATATGATATCTCAATGATTCTAATAACAAACCTGAGACCCGTCCTATAACATGAGATGTGATATCCAACTCCTTCCCGTTCCAAACCTGACACCCTTCCTTTAGCATGAGATGTGATATCCAGCTCCTTCCCATTCCAATCCTGAGACACTTCCGATAGCAGAGATGTGATATCTCAATGTTTATACCAAACCTGAGACCCTTCCTATAACATGAGATGTGATATCCAACTCCTTCCCGTTCCAAACCTGACACCCTTCCTTTAGCATGAGATGTGATATCCAGCTCCTTCCCATTCCAATCCTGAGACACTTCCGATAGCATGAGATGTGATATCTCAATGCTTCTAATATCAAAACTGAGACCCTCCCTATAGCATGATATGTGATATCTAAGTCCTTCCCATTCCAATCCTGAGACCCTTCCTATAGCATGAGATGTGATATCTCAATGCTTCTACCAAACCTGAGACCCTTCCTTTAGCATGAGATGTGATATCCAACTCCTTCCCATTCCAATCCTGAAACCCTTCCTATAGCATGAGATGTGATATCTCAATACTTCTAATACCAAACCTGAGATCCTTCCGATAACATGAGATGTGATATCTCAATACTTCTAATACCAAACCTGAGATCCATCCTATAACATGAGATGTGATATCCAACTCCTTCCCTTTCCAAACCTGAGAGCCGTTCTATAGCATGAGATGTGATATCCAGGTCCTTCCCATTCCAATCCTTAACCCTTCCTACAGCATGCAATATGATATCTCAATGATTCTAATAACAAACCTGAGACCCGTCCTATAGCATGAGATATGATATCCAAGTCCTTCCCATTCCAATCCTGAGACCCTTCCTATAACATGAAATGTGATATCCAACTCCTTCCCATTCCAACCTGAGACCCTTCCTATAGCATGAGATGGGATATCCAACTTCTTCCAAATCCAATACTGATACCCTTCCGATAGCATGAGATGTGATATCCCAATGCTTCTACCAAACCTGAGACCCATACTATGGCATGAGATGTGATATCAAACTCCTTCCCATTCCAATCCTGAGACCCTTCCTATAGCTTGAGGTGTGATATCCAACTCCTTCCCATTCCAATTCTGAGACCCTTCTTATACCATGAGACTTGATATCTCAATGCTTCTAATATTAAACCTGAGACCCGTCCTATAACATGAGATGTGATATCCAAATCCTTCCCCTTCCAAACCTTAGACCCTTCCTTTATCATGAGATGTGATATCCAACTCCTTCCCATTCCAATCCTGAGACCCTTCCGATATCATGAGATTTGTTATCTCAATGCTTCTAATATCAAACTTGAGACCCTCCCTATAGCATGAGATGTGACATCCAAGTCCTTCCCATTCCAATCCTGAGACCCTTCCTATAGCATGAGATGTGATATCTCTATGCTTCTAATACCAAACCTGAGACCCTTCCTATAACATGAGATGGGATATCCAACTCCTTCCCATTCCAATCCTGAGACCTTTCCGATAGCAGAGATGTGATATCTCAATGCTTATACCAAACCTGAGAACCTTCCTATGGCCTGAGATGTCATATACAACTCCTTCCCATTCCAATCCTGAGACCCTTCCTTTAGCATGAGATGTGATATCTCAATGCTTATACCAAATCTGAGACCCTTCCCATAGCATGAGATGTGATATCCAATTCCTTCCCATTCCAATCCTGAGACCCTTCCTATAGCATGAGATGTGATATCTCAATGCTTATACCAAACCTGAGAGCCTACCTATAACATGAGATGTGATATCCAAGTCTATCCCATTCCAATCCTTAGACCCTTCCTACAGCATGCGATGTGATATCTCAATAATTCTAATACCAAACCAGAGACTCTTCCTATAACATGAGATGGGATATCCAACTCCTTCCCATTCCAATCCTGAGCCGCTTCCGATAGCAGAGATGTGATATCTCAATGCTTATACCAAACCTGAGACCCTTCCTATAACATGAGATGTGATATCCAACTCCTTCCCGTTCCAAACCTGAGACACTAACTATAGCATATGTGATATCCAACTCCTTCCCATTCCAAACATGAGACCCTTCCTATAGCAAGAAAGTAATATCCAACTCCTACCCATTCCAATCCTGAGACCCTTCCTATAGCAAGAGATGTGATATCCAAATCCTTCCCATTCCAATCCTGAGACCCTTCCTATAACATGAGATGTGATATCCAACTCCTTCCCATTCCAACCTGAGACACTTCCTATAGCATGAGAAGGGATATCCAACTCCTTCCCATTCCAATCCTGAGACCCTTCCGATAGCAGAGATGTGATATCTCAATGCTTATACCAAACCTGAGACCCTTCCTATGGCATGAGATGTGATATCCAACTCCTTGCCATTCAAATCCTGAGACCCTTCCTATAGCATGAGAAGGGATATCCAACTCCTTCCCAATCCAATCCTGAGACCCTTCCGATAGCAGCGACGTGATATCTCAATGCTTCTACCAAACCTGAGACCCTTCCTTTAGCATGAGATGTGATATCCAAATCCTTCACATTCCAATCCTGAGACCCTTCCTATAGCATGAGATGTGATATCTCAATGCTTCTAATACCAAACCTGAGATCCTTCCTATAACATGAGATGTGATATCCAATTCCTTCCCATTCCAAACCTGAGACCCTTCCTATTGGATGAGATGTGATATCCAACTCCTTCCCATTCCAACCTTGAGACCCTTCCTATAGCATGAGATGTGATGTCTCAATGCTTCTAATACCAAACCTGAGATCCTTCCTATAACATGAGATGTGATATCCAACTCCTTCTATTCCAATCCTGAGACCCGTCCTATAGCATGAGATGTGATATCTCAAGGCTTATACCAAACCTGAGACCCTTCCTATAGCATGAGATGTGATATCCAACTGCTTCCCATTCCAATCCTGAGACCCTTCCTATAGCATGCAATATGATATCTCAATGATTCTAATAACAAACCTGAGACCCGTCCTATAGCATGAGATATGATATCCAAGTCCTTCCCATTCCAATCCTGAGACCCTTCCTATAACATGAAATGTGATATCCAACTCCTTCCCATTCCAACCTGAGACCCTTCCTATAGCATGAGATGGGATATCCAACTTCTTCCAAATCCAATACTGATACCCTTCCGATAGCATGAGATGTGATATCCCAATGCTTCTACCAAACCTGAGACCCATACTATGGCATGAGATGTGATATCAAACTCCTTCCCATTCCAATCCTGAGACCCTTCCTATAGCTTGAGGTGTGATATCCAACTCCTTCCCATTCCAATTCTGAGACCCTTCTTATACCATGAGACTTGATATCTCAATGCTTCTAATATTAAACCTGAGACCCGTCCTATAACATGAGATGTGATATCCAAATCCTTCCCCTTCCAAACCTTAGACCCTTCCTTTATCATGAGATGTGATATCCAACTCCTTCCCATTCCAATCCTGAGACCCTTCCGATATCATGAGATTTGTTATCTCAATGCTTCTAATATCAAACTTGAGACCCTCCCTATAGCATGAGATGTGACATCCAAGTCCTTCCCATTCCAATCCTGAGACCCTTCCTATAGCATGAGATGTGATATCTCTATGCTTCTAATACCAAACCTGAGACCCTTCCAATAACATGAGATGGGATATCCAACTCCTTCCCATTCCAATCCTGAGACCTTTCCGATAGCAGAGATGTGATATCTCAATGCTTATACCAAACCTGAGAACCTTCCTATGGCCTGAGATGTCATATACAACTCCTTCCCATTCCAATCCTGAGACCCTTCCTTTAGCATGAGATGTGATATCTCAATGCTTATACCAAATCTGTGACCCTTCCTATAGCATGAGATGTGATATCCAATTCCTTCCCATTCCAATCCTGAGACCCTTCCTATAGCATGAGATGTGATATCTCAATGCTTATACCAAACCTGAGAGCCTACCTATAACATGAGATGTGATATCCAAGTCTATCCCATTCCAATCCTTAGACCCTTCCTACAGCATGCGATGTGATATCTCAATAATTCTAATACCAAACCAGAGACTCTTCCTATAACATGAGATGGGATATCCAACTCCTTCCCATTCCAATCCTGAGCCGCTTCCGATAGCAGAGATGTGATATCTCAATGCTTATACCAAACCTGAGACCCTTCCTATAACATGAGATGTGATATCCAACTCCTTCCCGTTCCAAACCTGAGACACTAACTATAGCATATGTGATATCCAACTCCTTCCCATTCCAAACATGAGACCCTTCCTATAGCAAGAAAGTAATATCCAACTCCTACCCATTCCAATCCTGAGACCCTTCCTATAGCAAGAGATGTGATATCCAAATCCTTCCCATTCCAATCCTGAGACCCTTCCTATAACATGAGATGTGATATCCAACTCCTTCCCATTCCAACCTGAGACACTTCCTATAGCATGAGAAGGGATATCCAACTCCTTCCCAATCCAATCCTGAGACCCTTCCGATAGCAGAGATGTGATATCTCAATGCTTATACCAAACCTGAGACCCTTCCTCTGGCATGAGATGTGATATCCAACTCCTTGCCATTCAAATCCTGAGACCCTTCCTATAGCATGAGAAGGGATATCCAACTCCTTCCCAATCCAATCCTGAGACCCTTCCGATAGCAGCGACGTGATATCTCAATGCTTCTACCAAACCTGAGACCCTTCCTTTAGCATGAGATGTGATATCCAAATCCTTCACATTCCAATCCTGAGACCCTTCCTATAGCATGAGATGTGATATCTCAATGCTTCTAATACCAAACCTGAGATCCTTCCTATAACATGAGATGTGATATCCAATTCCTTCCCATTCCAAACCTGAGACCCTTCCTATTGGATGACATGTGATATCCAACTCCTTCCCATTCCAACCTTGAGACCCTTCCTATAGCATGAGATGTGATGTCTCAATGCTTCTAATACCAAACCTGAGATCCTTCCTATAACATGAGATGTGATATCCAACTCCTTCTATTCCAATCCTGAGACCCGTCCTATAGCATGAGATGTGATATCTCAAGGCTTATACCAAACCTGAGACCCTTCCTATAGCATGAGATGTGATATCCAACTGCTTCCCATTCCAATCCTGAGACCCTTCCTATAGCATGCAATATGATATCTCAATGATTCTAATAACAAACCTGAGACCCGTCCTATAGCATGAGATATGATATCCAAGTCCTTCGCATTCCAATCCTGAGACCCTTCCTATAACATGAAATGTGATATCCAACTCCTTCCCATTCCAACCTGAGACCATTCCTATAACATGAGATGGGATATCCAACTTCTTCCAAATCCAATACTGATACCCTTCCGATAGCATGAGATGTGATATCCCAATGCTTCTACCAAACCTGAGACCCATACTATGGCATGAGATGTGATATCAAACTCCTTCCCATTCCAATCCTGAGACCCTTCCTGTAGCTTGAGGTGTGATATCCAACTCCTTCCCATTCCAATTCTGAGACCCTTCTTATACCATGAGACTTGATATCTCAATGCTTCTAATATTAAACCTGAGACCCGTCCTATAACATGAGATGTGATATCCAAATCCTTCCCCTTCCAAACCTTAGACCCTTCCTTTATCATGAGATGTGATATCCAACTCCTTCCCATTCCAATCCTGAGACCCTTCCGATATCATGAGATTTGTTATCTCAATGCTTCTAATATCAAACTTGAGACCCTCCCTATAGCATGAGATGTGACATCCAAGTCCTTCCCATTCCAATCCTGAGACCCTTCCTATAGCATGAGATGTGATATCTCTATGCTTCTAATACCAAACCTGAGACCCTTCCTATAACATGAGATGGGATATCCAACTCCTTCCCATTCCAATCCTGAGACCTTTCCGATAGCAGAGATGTGATATCTCAATGCTTATACCAAACCTGAGAACCTTCCTATGGCCTGAGATGTCATATACAACTCCTTCCCATTCCAATCCTGAGACCCTTCCTTTAGCATGAGATGTGATATCTCAATGCTTATACCAAATCTGAGACCCTTCCTATAGCATGAGATGTGATATCCAATTCCTTCCCATTCCAATCCTGAGACCCTTCCTATAGCATGAGATGTGATATCTCAATGCTTATACCAAACCTGAGAGCCTACCTATAACATGAGATGTGATATCCAAGTCTATCCCATTCCAATCCTTAGACCCTTCCTACAGCATGCAATGTGATATCTCAATAATTCTAATACCAAACCAGAGACTCTTCCTATAACATGAGATGGGATATCCAACTCCTTCCCATTCCAATCCTGAGCCGCTTCCGATAGCAGAGATGTGATATCTCAATGCTTATACCAAACCTGAGACCCTTCCTATAACATGAGATGTGATATCCAACTCCTTCCCGTTCCAAACCTGAGACACTAACTATAGCATATGTGATATCCAACTCCTTCCCATTCCAAACATGAGACCCTTCCTATAGCAAGAAAGTAATATCCAACTCCTACCCATTCCAATCCTGAGACCCTTCCTATAGCAAGAGATGTGATATCCAAATCCTTCCCATTCCAATCCTGAGACCCTTCCTATAACATGAGATGTGATATCCAACTCCTTCCCATTCCAACCTGAGACACTTCCTATAGCATGAGAAGGGATATCCAACTCCTTCCCAATCCAATCCTGAGACCCTTCCGATAGCAGAGATGTGATATCTCAATGCTTATACCAAACCTGAGTCCCTTCCTATGGCATGAGATGTGATATCCAACTCCTTGCCATTCAAATCCTGAGACCCTTCCTATAGCATGAGAAGGGATATCCAACTCCTTCCCAATCCAATCCTGAGACCCTTCCGATAGCAGCGACGTGATATCTCAATGCTTCTACCAAACCTGAGACCCTTCCTTTAGCATGAGATGTGATATCCAAATCCTTCACATTCCAATCCTGAGACCCTTCCTATAGCATGAGATGTGATATCTCAATGCTTCTAATACCAAACCTGAGATCCTTCCTATAACATGAGATGTGATATCGAATTCCTTCCCATTCCAAACCTGAGACCCTTCCTATTGGATGAGATGTGATATCCAACTCCTTCCCATTCCAACCTTGAGACCCTTCCTATAGCATGAGATGTGATGTCTCAATGCTTCTAATACCAAACCTGAGATCCTTCCTATAACATGAGATGTGATATCCAACTCCTTCCATTCCAATCCTGAGACCCGTCCTATAGCATGAGATGTGATATCTCAAGGCTTATACCAAACCTGAGACCCTTCCTATAGCATGAGATGTGATATCCAACTGCTTCCCATTCCAATCCTGAGACCCTTCCTATAGCATGAGATGTGATATCTCAATGCTTCTAATACCAAACCTGAGATCCTTCCTCTAACATGAAATGTGATATCCAACTCCTTCCCTTTCCAAACCTAAGAGCCTATCTATAGCATGAGATGTGATATCCAAGTCCTTCACATTCCAACCCTTAGACCCTTCCTACAGCATGCAATATGATATCTCAATGATTCTAATAACAAACCTGAGACCCGTCCTATAACATGAGATGGGATATCCAACTCCTTCCCATTCCAATCCTGAGACACTTCCGATAGCAGAGATGTGATATCTCAATGCTTATACCAAACCTGAGACCCTTCCTATAACATGAGATGTGATATCCAAATCCTTCCCGTTCCAAAATTGAGACCCTTCCTTTAGCATGAGATGTGATATCCAGCTCCTTCCCATTCCAATCCTGAGACACTTCCGATAGCATGAGATGTGATATCTCAATGCTTCTAATATCAAAACTGAGACCCTCTCTATAGCATGATATGTGATATCTAAGTCCTTCCCATTCCAATCCTGAGACCCTCCCTATAGCATGAGATGTGATATCCAACTCCTTCCCATTCCAATCCTGAGACCCTTCCTATAGCATGAGATATGATATCTCAATACTTCTAATACCAAACGTGAGATCCTTCCGATAACATGAGATGTGATATCCAAATCCTTCCCCTTCCAAACCTGAGACCCTCCCTTTAGCATGAAATGTGATATCCAACTCCTTCCTATTCCAATCCTGAGACTCTTCTGATAGCATGAGATGTGATATCTCAATGCTTCTAATACCAAACCTGAGATCCTTCCGATAGCATGAGATGTGATATCTCAATGCTTCTAATACCAAACCTGAGATCCTTCCTATAACATGAGATGTGATATCCAAATCCTTCCCCTTCCAAACCTGAGACCCTCCCTTTAGCATGAGATGTGATATCTAACTCCTTCCCATTCCATTCCTGAGACCCTTCTGATAGCATGAGATGTGATATCTCAATGCCTCTAATACCAAACCTGAGATCCTACCTCTAACATGAAATGAGATATCCAACTCTTTCCCCTTCCAAACCTGAGAGCCTTCCTATAGCATGAGATGTGATATCCAAGTCCTTCCCATTCCAATACTGAGACCCTTCCTATAGCTTGAGATGTGATATCCAACTCCTTCCCATTCCAATTCTGAGACCCTTCCTATAGCATGAGATGTGATATCTCAATGCTTATACCAAACCTGAGAGCCTACCTCTAACATGAGATGTGATATCCAAGTCCATCCCATTCCAATCCTTAGACCCTTCCTACAGCATGCGATGTGATATCTCAATGATTCTAATACCAAACCAGAGACTCTTCCTATAACATGAGATGGGATATCCAACTCCTTCCCATTCCAATTCTGAGACCCTTCCTATACTATGAGACTTGATATCTCAATGCTTCTAATACCAAACCTGAGACCCGTAATATAACATGAGATGTGATATCCAAATCCTTCCCCTTCCAAACCTTAGACCCTTCCTTTATCATGAGATGTGATATCCAACTCCTTCCCATTCCAATCCTGAGACCCTTCCGATATCATGAGATGTGATATCTCAAAGCTTCTAATATCAAACTTGAGACCCTCCCTATAGCATGAGATGTGATATCCAAGTCCTTCCCATTCCAATCCTGAGACCCTTCCTATAGCATGAGATGTGATATCTCAATGCTTCTAATACCAAACCTGAGACCCTTCCTATAACATGAGATGGGAATATCCAACTCCTTCCCATTCCAATCTTGAGACCCTTCCGATAGCAGAGATGTGATATCTCAATGCTTATACCAAACCTGAGATCCTTCCTATAACATGAGATGTGATATCCAACTCCTTCCCATTCCAATCCTGAGACACTTCCTATAGCATGAGATGTGATATCTCACTGCTTATACCAAACCTGAGACACTTCCCATAGCAGGAGATGTGATATCCAACTCCTTCCCATTCCAATCCTCAGACCCTTCCTATAGCATGAGATGTGATATCTCAATGCTTCTAATGTCAAACTTGAGACCCTACCTATAGAATGAGATGTGATATCCAAGTCCTTCCCATTCCAATCCTGAGACACTTCCTATAGCATGAGATGTGATATCTCAATGCTTCTAATACCAAACTTGAGACTCTTCCTATAACATGAGATGGGATATCCAACTCCTTCCCATTCCAATCCTGAGACCCTTTTGATAGCAGAGATGTGATATCTCAATGTTTATACCAAACCTGAGACCCTTCCTACGGCATGAGATGTCATATTCAACTCCTTCCCATTCCAATCCTGAGACCCTTCCTATAGCATGAGATTTGATATCCAACTCCTTCCCATTCCAATCCTGAGACCCTTCCTATAGCATGAGATGTGATGTCTCAATGCTTCTAATACCAAACCTGAGATCCTTCCTATAACATGAGATCTGATATCCAACTCCTTCCATTCCAATCCTGAGACCCTTCCTATAGCATGAGATGTGATATCTCAATGCTTATACCAAACCTGAGACCCTTCCTATAGCATGAGATGTGATATCCAACTCCTTCCCATTCCAATCCTGAGACCCTTCCTATAGCATGAGATGTGATATCTCAATGCTTCTAATACCAAACCTGAGATCCTTCCTCTAACATGAAATGTGAGATCCAACTCCTTCCCTTTCCAAACCTAAGAGCCTATCTATAGCATGAGATGTGATATCCAAGTCCTTCACATTCCAACCCTTAGACCCTTCCTACAGCATGCAATATGATATCTCAATGATTCCAATAACAAACCTGAGACCCGTCCTATAACATGAGTAGGGATATCCAACTCCTTCCCATTCCAATCCTGAGACACTTCCGATAGCAGAGATGTGATATCTCAATGTTTATACCAAACCTGAGACCCTTCCTATAACATGAGATGTGATATCCAACTCCTTCCCGTTCCAAACCTGAGACCCTTCCTTTAGCATGAGATGTGATATCCAGCTCCTTCCCATTCCAATCCTGAGACACTTCCGATAGCATGAGATGTGATATCTCAATGCTTCTACCAAACCTGAGACCCTTCCTTTAGCATGATATGTGATATCCAACTCCTTCCCATTCCAATCCTGAGACCCTTCCTATAGCATGAGATGTGATATCTCAATACTTCTAATACCAAACCTGAGATCCTTCCGATAACATGAGATGTGATATCTCAATACTTCTAATACCAAACCTGAGATCCATCCTATAACATGAGATGTGATATCCAACTCCTTCCCTTTCCAAACCTGAGAGCCGTTCTATAGCATGAGATGTGATAACCAGGTCCTTCCCATTCCAATCCTTAGACCCTTCCTACAGCATGCAATATGATATCTCAATGATTCTAATAACAAACCTGAGACCCGTCCTATAGCATGAGATATGATATCCAAGTCCTTCCCATTCCAATCCTGAGACCCTTCCTATAACACGAAATGTGATATCCAACTCCTTCCCATTCCAACCTGAGACCCTTCCTATAGCATGAGATGGGATATCCAACTTCTTCCAAATCCAATACTGATACCCTTCCGATAGCATGAGATGTGATATCCCAATGCTTCTACCAAACCTGAGACCCATACTATGGCATGAGATGTGATATCAAACTCCTTCCCATTCCAATCCTGAGACCCTTCCTATAGCTTGAGGTGTGATATCCAACTCCTTCCCATTCCAATTCTGAGACCCTTCTTATACCATGAGACTTGATATCTCAATGCTTCTAATATTAAACCTGAGACCCGTCCTATAACATGAGATGTGATATCCAAATCCTTCCCCTTCCAAACCTTAGACCCTTCCTTTATCATGAGATGTGATATCCAACTCCTTCCCATTCCAATCCTGAGACCCTTCCGATATCATGAGATGTGATATCTCAAAGCTTCTAATATCAAACTTGAGACCATCCCTATAGCATGAGATGTGATATCCAAGTCCTTCCCATTCCAATCCTGAGACCCTTCCTATAGCATGAGATGTGATATCTCAATGCTTCTAATACCAAACCTGAGACCCTTCCTATAACATGAGATGGGAATATCCAACTCCTTCCCATTCCAATCTTGAGACCCTTCCGATAGCAGAGATGTGATATCTCAATGCTTATACCAAACCTGAGATCCTTCCTATAACATGAGATGTGATATCCAAGTCCTTCCCATTCCAATCCTGAGACACTTCCTATAGCATGAGATGTGATATCTCACTGCTTATACCAAACCTGAGACACTTCCCATAGCAGGAGATGTGATATCCAACTCCTTCCCATTCCAATCCTCAGACCCTTCCTATAGCATGAGATGTGATATCTCAATGCTTCTAATGTCAAACTTGAGACCCTACCTATAGAATGAGATGTGATATCCAAGTCCTTCCCATTCCAATCCTGAGACACTTCCTATAGCATGAGATGTGATATCTCAATGCTTCTAATACCAAACTTGAGACTCTTCCTATAACATGAGATGGGATATCCAACTCCTTCCCATTCCAATCCTGAGACCCTTTTGATAGCAGAGATGTGATATCTCAATGTTTATACCAAACCTGAGACCCTTCCTACGGCATGAGATGTCATATTCAACTCCTTCCCATTCCAATCCTGAGACCCTTCCTATAGCATGAGATTTGATATCCAACTCCTTCCCATTCCAATCCTGAGACCCTTCCTATAGCATGAGATGTGATGTCTCAATGCTTCTAATACCAAACCTGAGATCCTTCCTATAACATGAGATCTGATATCCAACTCCTTCCATTCCAATCCTGAGACCCTTCCTATAGCATGAGATGTGATATCTCAATGCTTATACCAAACCTGAGACCCTTCCTATAGCATGAGATGTGATATCCAACTCCTTCCCATTCCAATCCTGAGACCCTTCCTATAGCATGAGATGTGATATCTCAATGCTTCTAATACCAAACCTGAGATCCTTCCTCTAACATGAAATGTGAGATCCAACTCCTTCCCTTTCCAAACCTAAGAGCCTATCTATAGCATGAGATGTGATATCCAAGTCCTTCACATTCCAACCCTTAGACCCTTCCTACAGCATGCAATATGATATCTCAATGATTCCAATAACAAACCTGAGACCCGTCCTATAACATGAGTAGGGATATCCAACTCCTTCCCATTCCAATCCTGAGACACTTCCGATAGCAGAGATGTGATATCTCAATGTTTATACCAAACCTGAGACCCTTCCTATAACATGAGATGTGATATCCAACTCCTTCCCGTTCCAAACCTGAGACCCTTCCTTTAGCATGAGATGTGATATCCAGCTCCTTCCCATTCCAATCCTGAGACACTTCCGATAGCATGAGATGTGATATCTCAATGCTTCTACCAAACCTGAGACCCTTCCTTTAGCATGAGATGTGATATCCAACTCCTTCCCATTCCAATCCTGAGACCCTTCCTATAGCATGAGATGTGATATCTCAATACTTCTAATACCAAACCTGAGATCCTTCCGATAACATGAGATGTGATATCTCAATACTTCTAATACCAAACCTGAGATCCATCCTATAACATGAGATGTGATATCCAACTCCTTCCCTTTCCAAACCTGAGAGCCGTTCTATAGCATGAGATGTGATAACCAGGTCCTTCCCATTCCAATCCTTAGACCCTTCCTACAGCATGCAATATGATATCTCAATGATTCTAATAACAAACCTGAGACCCGTCCTATAGCATGAGATATGATATCCAAGTCCTTCCCATTCCAATCCTGAGACCCTTCCTATAACACGAAATGTGATATCCAACTCCTTCCCATTCCAACCTGAGACCCTTCCTATAGCATGAGATGGGATATCCAACTTCTTCCAAATCCAATACTGATACCCTTCCGATAGCATGAGATGTGATATCCCAATGCTTCTACCAAACCTGAGACCCATACTATGGCATGAGATGTGATATCAAACTCCTTCCCATTCCAATCCTGAGACCCTTCCTATAGCTTGAGGTGTGATATCCAACTCCTTCCCATTCCAATTCTGAGACCCTTCTTATACCATGAGACTTGATATCTCAATGCTTCTAATATTAAACCTGAGACCCGTCCTATAACATGAGATGTGATATCCAAATCCTTCCCCTTCCAAACCTTAGACCCTTCCTTTATCATGAGATGTGATATCCAACTCCTTCCCATTCCAATCCTGAGACCCTTCCGATATCATGAGATTTGTTATCTCAATGCTTCTAATATCAAACTTGAGACCCTACCTATAGCATGAGATGTGACATCCAAGTCCTTCCCATTCCAATCCTGAGACCCTTCCTATAGCATGAGATGTGATATCTCTATGCTTCTAATACCAAACCTGAGACCCTTCCTATAACATGAGATGGGATATCCAACTCCTTCCCATTCCAATCCTGAGACCTTTCCGATAGCAGAGATGTGATATCTCAATGCTTATACCAAACCTGAGAACCTTCCTATGGCCTGAGATGTCATATACAACTCCTTCCCATTCCAATCCTGAGACCCTTCCTTTAGCATGAGATGTGATATCTCAATGCTTATACCAAATCTGAGACCCTTCCTATAGCATGAGATGTGATATCCAATTCCTTCCCATTCCAATCCTGTGACCCTTCCTATAGCATGAGATGTGATATCTCAATGCTTATAGCAAACCTGAGAGCCTACCTATAACATGAGATGTGATATCCAAGTCCATCCCATTCCAATCCTTAGACCCTTCCTACAGCATGCAATGTGATATCTCAATGATTCTAATACCAAACCAGAGACTCTTCCTATAACATGAGATGGGATATCCAACTCCTTCCCATTCCAATCCTGAGCCGCTTCCGATAGCAGAGATGTGATATCTCAATGCTTATACCAAACCTGAGACCCTTCCTATAACATGAGATGTGATATCCAACTCCTTCCCGTTCCAAACCTGAGACACTAACTATAGCATATGTGATATCCAACTCCTTCCCATTCCAAACATGAGACCCTTCCTATAGCAAGAAAGTAATATCCAACTCCTACCCATTCCAATCCTGAGACCCTTCCTATAGCAAGAGATGTGATATCCAAATCCTTCCCATTCCAATCCTGAGACCCTTCCTATAACATGAGATGTGATATCCAACTCCTTCCCATTCCAACCTGAGACACTTCCTATAGCATGAGAAGGGATATCCAACTCATTCCCAATCCAATCCTGAGACCCTTCCGATAGCAGAGATGTGATATCTCAATGCTTATACCAAACCTGAGACCCTTCCTATGGCATGAGATGTGATATCCAACTCCTTGCCATTCAAATCCTGAGACCCTTCCTATAGCATGAGAAGGGATATCCAACTCCTTCCCAATCCAATCCTGAGACCCTTCCGATACAGCGACGTGATATCTCAATGCTTCTACCAAACCTGAGACCCTTCCTTTAGCATGAGATGTGATATCCAAATCCTTCACATTCCAATCCTGAGACCCTTCCTATAGCATGAGATGTGATATCTCAATGCTTCTAATACCAAACCTGAGATCCTTCCTATAACATGAGATGTGATATCCAATTCCTTCCCATTCCAAACCTGAGACCCTTCCTATTGGATGAGATGTGATATCCAACTCCTTCCCATTCCAACCCTGAGACCCTTCCTATAGCATGAGATGTGATGTCTCAATGCTTCTAATACCAAACCTGAGATCCTTCCTATAACATGAGATGTGATATCCAACTCCTTCCATTCCAATCCTGAGACCCGTCCTATAGCATGAGATGTGATATCTCAATGCTTATACCAAACCTGAGACCCTTCCTATAGCATGAGATGTGATATCCAACTGCTTCCCATTCCAATCCTGAGACCCTTCCTATAGCATGAGATGTGATATCTCAATGCTTCTAATACCAAACCTGAGATCCTTCCTCTAACATGAAATGTGATATCCAACTCCTTCCCTTTCCAAACCTAAGAGCCTATCTATAGCATGAGATGTGATATCCAAGTCCTTCACATTCCAACCCTTAGACCCTTCCTACAGCATGCAATATGATATCTCAGTGATTCTAATAACAAACCTGAGACCCGTCCTATAACATGAGATGGGATATCCAACTCCTTCCCATTCCAATCCTGAGACACTTCCGATAGCAGAGATGTGATATCTCAATGCTTATACCAAACCTGAGACCCTTCCTATAACATGAGATGTGATATCCAAATCCTTCCCGTTCCAAACCTGAGACCCTTCCTTTAGCATGAGATGTGATATCCAGCTCCTTCCCATTCCAATCCTGAGACACTTCCGATAGCATGAGATGTGATATCTCAATGCTTCTAATATCAAAACTGAGACCCTCCCTATAGCATGATATGTGATATCTAAGTCCTTCCCATTCCAATCCCGAGACCCTCCCTATAGCATGAGATGTGATATCCAACTCCTTCCCATTCCAAACCTGAGACCCTTCCTTTAGCATGAGATGTGATATACAACTCCTTCCCATTCCAATCCTGAGACCCTTCCTATAGCATGAGATGTGATATCTCAATACTTCTAATACCAAACCTGAGATCCTTCCGATAACATGAGATGTGATATCTCAATACTTCTAATACCAAACCTGAGATCCATCCTATAACATGAGATGTGATATCCAACTCCTTCCCTTTCCAAACCTGAGAGCCGTTCTATAGCATGAGATGTGATAACCAGGTCCTTCCCATTCCAATCCTTAGACCCTTCCTACAGCATGCAATATGATATCTCAATGATTCTAATAACAAACCTGAGACCCGTCCTATAGCATGAGATATGATATCCAAGTCCTTCCCATTCCAATCCTGAGACCCTTCCTATAACACGAAATGTGATATCCAACTCCTTCCCATTCCAACCTGAGACCCTTCCTATAGCATGAGATGGGATATCCAACTTCTTCCAAATCCAATACTGATACCCTTCCGATAGCATGAGATGTGATATCCCAATGCTTCTACCAAACCTGAGACCCATACTATGGCATGAGATGTGATATCAAACTCCTTCCCATTCCAATCCTGAGACCCTTCCTATAGCTTGAGGTGTGATATCCAACTCCTTCCCATTCCAATTCTGAGACCCTTCTTATACCATGAGACTTGATATCTCAATGCTTCTAATATTAAACCTGAGACCCGTCCTATAACATGAGATGTGATATCCAAATCCTTCCCCTTCCAAACCTTAGACCCTTCCTTTATCATGAGATGTGATATCCAACTCCTTCCCATTCCAATCCTGAGACCCTTCCGATATCATGAGATTTGTTATCTCAATGCTTCTAATATCAAACTTGAGACCCTACCTATAGCATGAGATGTGACATCCAAGTCCTTCCCATTCCAATCCTGAGACCCTTCCTATAGCATGAGATGTGATATCTCTATGCTTCTAATACCAAACCTGAGACCCTTCCTATAACATGAGATGGGATATCCAACTCCTTCCCATTCCAATCCTGAGACCTTTCCGATAGCAGAGATGTGATATCTCAATGCTTATACCAAACCTGAGAACCTTCCTATGGCCTGAGATGTCATATACAACTCCTTCCCATTCCAATCCTGAGACCCTTCCTTTAGCATGAGATGTGATATCTCAATGCTTATACCAAATCTGAGACCCTTCCTATAGCATGAGATGTGATATCCAATTCCTTCCCATTCCAATCCTGTGACCCTTCCTATAGCATGAGATGTGATATCTCAATGCTTATAGCAAACCTGAGAAGCTACCTATAACATGAGATGTGATATCCAAGTCCATCCCATTCCAATCCTTAGACCCTTCCTACAGCATGCTATGTGATATCTCAATGAGTCTAATACCAAACCAGAGACTCTTCCTATAACATGAGATGGGATATCCAACTCCTTCCCATTCCAATCCTGAGCCGCTTCCGATAGCAGAGATGTGATATCTCAATGCTTATACCAAACCTGAGACCCTTCCTATAACATGAGATGTGATATCCAACTCCTTCCCGTTCCAAACCTGAGACACTAACTATAGCATATGTGATATCCAACTCCTTCCCATTCCAAACATGAGACCCTTCCTATAGCAAGAAAGTAATATCCAACTCCTACCCATTCTAATCCTGAGACCCTTCCTATAGCAAGAGATGTGATATCCAAATCCTTCCCATTCCAATCCTGAGACCCTTCCTATAACATGAGATGTGATATCCAACTCCTTCCCATTCCAACCTGAGACACTTCCTATAGCATGAGAAGGGATATCCAACTCCTTCCCAATCCAATCCTGAGACCCTTCCGATAGCAGAGATGTGATATCTCAATGCTTATACCAAACCTGAGACCCTTCCTATGGCATGAGATGTGATATCCAACTCCTTGCCATTCAAATCCTGAGACCCTTCCTATAGCATGAGAAGGGATATCCAACTCCTTCCCAATCCAATCCTGAGACCCTTCCGATAGCAGCGACGTGATATCTCAATGCTTCTACCAAACCTGAGACCCTTCCTTTAGCATGAGATGTGATATCCAAATCCTTCACATTCCAATCCTGAGACCCTTCCTATAGCATGAGATGTGATATCTCAATGCTTCTAATACCAAACCTGAGATCCTTCCTATAACATGAGATGTGATATCCAATTCCTTCCCATTCCAAACCTGAGACCCTTCCTATTGGATGAGATGTGATATCCAACTCCTTCCCATTCCAACCCTGAGACCCTTCCTTTAGCATGAGATGTGATATCTCAAAGCTTCTAATATCAAACTTGAGACCATCCCTATAGCATGAGATGTGATATCCAAGTCCTTCCCATTCCAATCCTGAGACCCTTCCTATAGCATGAGATGTGATATCTCAATGCTTCTAATACCAAACCTGAGACCCTTCCTATAACATGAGATGGGAATATCCAACTCCTTCCCATTCCAATCTTGAGACCCTTCCGATAGCAGAGATGTGATATCTCAATGCTTATACCAAACCTGAGATCCTTCCTATAACATGAGATGTGATATCCAAGTCCTTCCCATTCCAATCCTGAGACACTTCCTATAGCATGAGATGTGATATCTCACTGCTTATACCAAACCTGAGACACTTCCCATAGCAGGAGATGTGATATCCAACTCCTTCCCATTCCAATCCTCAGACCCTTCCTATAGCATGAGATGTGATATCTCAATGCTTCTAATGTCAAACTTGAGACCCTACCTATAGAATGAGATGTGATATCCAAGTCCTTCCCATTCCAATCCTGAGACACTTCCTATAGCATGAGATGTGATATCTCAATGCTTCTAATACCAAACTTGAGACTCTTCCTATAACATGAGATGGGATATCCAACTCCTTCCCATTCCAATCCTGAGACCCTTTTGATAGCAGAGATGTGATATCTCAATGTTTATACCAAACCTGAGACCCTTCCTACGGCATGAGATGTCATATTCAACTCCTTCCCATTCCAATCCTGAGACCCTTCCTATAGCATGAGATTTGATATCCAACTCCTTCCCATTCCAATCCTGAGACCCTTCCTATAGCATGAGATGTGATGTCTCAATGCTTCTAATACCAAACCTGAGATCCTTCCTATAACATGAGATCTGATATCCAACTCCTTCCATTCCAATCCTGAGACCCTTCCTATAGCATGAGATGTGATATCTCAATGCTTATACCAAACCTGAGACCCTTCCTATAGCATGAGATGTGATATCCAACTCCTTCCCATTCCAATCCTGAGACCCTTCCTATAGCATGAGATGTGATATCTCAATGCTTCTAATACCAAACCTGAGATCCTTCCTCTAACATGAAATGTGAGATCCAACTCCTTCCCTTTCCAAACCTAAGAGCCTATCTATAGCATGAGATGTGATATCCAAGTCCTTCACATTCCAACCCTTAGACCCTTCCTACAGCATGCAATATGATATCTCAATGATTCCAATAACAAACCTGAGACCCGTCCTATAACATGAGTAGGGATATCCAACTCCTTCCCATTCCAATCCTGAGACACTTCCGATAGCAGAGATGTGATATCTCAATGTTTATACCAAACCTGAGACCCTTCCTATAACATGAGATGTGATATCCAACTCCTTCCCGTTCCAAACCTGAGACCCTTCCTTTAGCATGAGATGTGATATCCAGCTCCTTCCCATTCCAATCCTGAGACACTTCCGATAGCATGAGATGTGATATCTCAATGCTTCTACCAAACCTGAGACCCTTCCTTTAGCATGAGATGTGATATCCAACTCCTTCCCATTCCAATCCTGAGACCCTTCCTATAGCATGAGATGTGATATCTCAATACTTCTAATACCAAACCTGAGATCCTTCCGATAACATGAGATGTGATATCTCAATACTTCTAATACCAAACCTGAGATCCATCCTATAACATGAGATGTGATATCCAACTCCTTCCCTTTCCAAACCTGAGAGCCGTTCTATAGCATGAGATGTGATAACCAGGTCCTTCCCATTCCAATCCTTAGACCCTTCCTACAGCATGCAATATGATATCTCAATGATTCTAATAACAAACCTGAGACCCGTCCTATAGCATGAGATATGATATCCAAGTCCTTCCCATTCCAATCCTGAGACCCTTCCTATAACACGAAATGTGATATCCAACTCCTTCCCATTCCAACCTGAGACCCTTCCTATAGCATGAGATGGGATATCCAACTTCTTCCAAATCCAATACTGATACCCTTCCGATAGCATGAGATGTGATATCCCAATGCTTCTACCAAACCTGAGACCCATACTATGGCATGAGATGTGATATCAAACTCCTTCCCATTCCAATCCTGAGACCCTTCCTATAGCTTGAGGTGTGATATCCAACTCCTTCCCATTCCAATTCTGAGACCCTTCTTATACCATGAGACTTGATATCTCAATGCTTCTAATATTAAACCTGAGACCCGTCCTATAACATGAGATGTGATATCCAAATCCTTCCCCTTCCAAACCTTAGACCCTTCCTTTATCATGAGATGTGATATCCAACTCCTTCCCATTCCAATCCTGAGACCCTTCCGATATCATGAGATTTGTTATCTCAATGCTTCTAATATCAAACTTGAGACCCTACCTATAGCATGAGATGTGACATCCAAGTCCTTCCCATTCCAATCCTGAGACCCTTCCTATAGCATGAGATGTGATATCTCTATGCTTCTAATACCAAACCTGAGACCCTTCCTATAACATGAGATGGGATATCCAACTCCTTCCCATTCCAATCCTGAGACCTTTCCGATAGCAGAGATGTGATATCTCAATGCTTATACCAAACCTGAGAACCTTCCTATGGCCTGAGATGTCATATACAACTCCTTCCCATTCCAATCCTGAGACCCTTCCTTTAGCATGAGATGTGATATCTCAATGCTTATACCAAATCTGAGACCCTTCCTATAGCATGAGATGTGATATCCAATTCCTTCCCATTCCAATCCTGTGACCCTTCCTATAGCATGAGATGTGATATCTCAATGCTTATAGCAAACCTGAGAGCCTACCTATAACATGAGATGTGATATCCAAGTCCATCCCATTCCAATCCTTAGACCCTTCCTACAGCATGCAATGTGATATCTCAATGATTCTAATACCAAACCAGAGACTCTTCCTATAACATGAGATGGGATATCCAACTCCTTCCCATTCCAATCCTGAGCCGCTTCCGATAGCAGAGATGTGATATCTCAATGCTTATACCAAACCTGAGACCCTTCCTATAACATGAGATGTGATATCCAACTCCTTCCCGTTCCAAACCTGAGACACTAACTATAGCATATGTGATATCCAACTCCTTCCCATTCCAAACATGAGACCCTTCCTATAGCAAGAAAGTAATATCCAACTCCTACCCATTCCAATCCTGAGACCCTTCCTATAGCAAGAGATGTGATATCCAAATCCTTCCCATTCCAATCCTGAGACCCTTCCTATAACATGAGATGTGATATCCAACTCCTTCCCATTCCAACCTGAGACACTTCCTATAGCATGAGAAGGGATATCCAACTCATTCCCAATCCAATCCTGAGACCCTTCCGATAGCAGAGATGTGATATCTCAATGCTTATACCAAACCTGAGACCCTTCCTATGGCATGAGATGTGATATCCAACTCCTTGCCATTCAAATCCTGAGACCCTTCCTATAGCATGAGAAGGGATATCCAACTCCTTCCCAATCCAATCCTGAGACCCTTCCGATACAGCGACGTGATATCTCAATGCTTCTACCAAACCTGAGACCCTTCCTTTAGCATGAGATGTGATATCCAAATCCTTCACATTCCAATCCTGAGACCCTTCCTATAGCATGAGATGTGATATCTCAATGCTTCTAATACCAAACCTGAGATCCTTCCTATAACATGAGATGTGATATCCAATTCCTTCCCATTCCAAACCTGAGACCCTTCCTATTGGATGAGATGTGATATCCAACTCCTTCCCATTCCAACCCTGAGACCCTTCCTATAGCATGAGATGTGATGTCTCAATGCTTCTAATACCAAACCTGAGATCCTTCCTATAACATGAGATGTGATATCCAACTCCTTCCATTCCAATCCTGAGACCCGTCCTATAGCATGAGATGTGATATCTCAATGCTTATACCAAACCTGAGACCCTTCCTATAGCATGAGATGTGATATCCAACTGCTTCCCATTCCAATCCTGAGACCCTTCCTATAGCATGAGATGTGATATCTCAATGCTTCTAATACCAAACCTGAGATCCTTCCTCTAACATGAAATGTGATATCCAACTCCTTCCCTTTCCAAACCTAAGAGCCTATCTATAGCATGAGATGTGATATCCAAGTCCTTCACATTCCAACCCTTAGACCCTTCCTACAGCATGCAATATGATATCTCAGTGATTCTAATAACAAACCTGAGACCCGTCCTATAACATGAGATGGGATATCCAACTCCTTCCCATTCCAATCCTGAGACACTTCCGATAGCAGAGATGTGATATCTCAATGCTTATACCAAACCTGAGACCCTTCCTATAACATGAGATGTGATATCCAAATCCTTCCCGTTCCAAACCTGAGACCCTTCCTTTAGCATGAGATGTGATATCCAGCTCCTTCCCATTCCAATCCTGAGACACTTCCGATAGCATGAGATGTGATATCTCAATGCTTCTAATATCAAAACTGAGACCCTCCCTATAGCATGATATGTGATATCTAAGTCCTTCCCATTCCAATCCCGAGACCCTCCCTATAGCATGAGATGTGATATCCAACTCCTTCCCATTCCAAACCTGAGACCCTTCCTTTAGCATGAGATGTGATATACAACTCCTTCCCATTCCAATCCTGAGACCCTTCCTATAGCATGAGATGTGATATCTCAATACTTCTAATACCAAACCTGAGATCCTTCCGATAACATGAGATGTGATATCTCAATACTTCTAATACCAAACCTGAGATCCATCCTATAACATGAGATGTGATATCCAACTCCTTCCCTTTCCAAACCTGAGAGCCGTTCTATAGCATGAGATGTGATAACCAGGTCCTTCCCATTCCAATCCTTAGACCCTTCCTACAGCATGCAATATGATATCTCAATGATTCTAATAACAAACCTGAGACCCGTCCTATAGCATGAGATATGATATCCAAGTCCTTCCCATTCCAATCCTGAGACCCTTCCTATAACACGAAATGTGATATCCAACTCCTTCCCATTCCAACCTGAGACCCTTCCTATAGCATGAGATGGGATATCCAACTTCTTCCAAATCCAATACTGATACCCTTCCGATAGCATGAGATGTGATATCCCAATGCTTCTACCAAACCTGAGACCCATACTATGGCATGAGATGTGATATCAAACTCCTTCCCATTCCAATCCTGAGACCCTTCCTATAGCTTGAGGTGTGATATCCAACTCCTTCCCATTCCAATTCTGAGACCCTTCTTATACCATGAGACTTGATATCTCAATGCTTCTAATATTAAACCTGAGACCCGTCCTATAACATGAGATGTGATATCCAAATCCTTCCCCTTCCAAACCTTAGACCCTTCCTTTATCATGAGATGTGATATCCAACTCCTTCCCATTCCAATCCTGAGACCCTTCCGATATCATGAGATTTGTTATCTCAATGCTTCTAATATCAAACTTGAGACCCTACCTATAGCATGAGATGTGACATCCAAGTCCTTCCCATTCCAATCCTGAGACCCTTCCTATAGCATGAGATGTGATATCTCTATGCTTCTAATACCAAACCTGAGACCCTTCCTATAACATGAGATGGGATATCCAACTCCTTCCCATTCCAATCCTGAGACCTTTCCGATAGCAGAGATGTGATATCTCAATGCTTATACCAAACCTGAGAACCTTCCTATGGCCTGAGATGTCATATACAACTCCTTCCCATTCCAATCCTGAGACCCTTCCTTTAGCATGAGATGTGATATCTCAATGCTTATACCAAATCTGAGACCCTTCCTATAGCATGAGATGTGATATCCAATTCCTTCCCATTCCAATCCTGTGACCCTTCCTATAGCATGAGATGTGATATCTCAATGCTTATAGCAAACCTGAGAAGCTACCTATAACATGAGATGTGATATCCAAGTCCATCCCATTCCAATCCTTAGACCCTTCCTACAGCATGCTATGTGATATCTCAATGAGTCTAATACCAAACCAGAGACTCTTCCTATAACATGAGATGGGATATCCAACTCCTTCCCATTCCAATCCTGAGCCGCTTCCGATAGCAGAGATGTGATATCTCAATGCTTATACCAAACCTGAGACCCTTCCTATAACATGAGATGTGATATCCAACTCCTTCCCGTTCCAAACCTGAGACACTAACTATAGCATATGTGATATCCAACTCCTTCCCATTCCAAACATGAGACCCTTCCTATAGCAAGAAAGTAATATCCAACTCCTACCCATTCTAATCCTGAGACCCTTCCTATAGCAAGAGATGTGATATCCAAATCCTTCCCATTCCAATCCTGAGACCCTTCCTATAACATGAGATGTGATATCCAACTCCTTCCCATTCCAACCTGAGACACTTCCTATAGCATGAGAAGGGATATCCAACTCCTTCCCAATCCAATCCTGAGACCCTTCCGATAGCAGAGATGTGATATCTCAATGCTTATACCAAACCTGAGACCCTTCCTATGGCATGAGATGTGATATCCAACTCCTTGCCATTCAAATCCTGAGACCCTTCCTATAGCATGAGAAGGGATATCCAACTCCTTCCCAATCCAATCCTGAGACCCTTCCGATAGCAGCGACGTGATATCTCAATGCTTCTACCAAACCTGAGACCCTTCCTTTAGCATGAGATGTGATATCCAAATCCTTCACATTCCAATCCTGAGACCCTTCCTATAGCATGAGATGTGATATCTCAATGCTTCTAATACCAAACCTGAGATCCTTCCTATAACATGAGATGTGATATCCAATTCCTTCCCATTCCAAACCTGAGACCCTTCCTATTGGATGAGATGTGATATCCAACTCCTTCCCATTCCAACCCTGAGACCCTTCCTTTAGCATGAGATGTGATATCTCAATGCTTATACCAAATCTGTGACCCTTCCTATAGCATGAGATGTGATATCCAATTCCTTCCCATTCCAATCCTGAGACCCTTCCTATAGCATGAGATGTGATATCTCAATGCTTATACCAAACCTGAGAGCCTACCTATAACATGAGATGTGATATCCAAGTCTATCCCATTCCAATCCTTAGACCCTTCCTACAGCATGCGATGTGATATCTCAATAATTCTAATACCAAACCAGAGACTCTTCCTATAACATGAGATGGGATATCCAACTCCTTCCCATTCCAATCCTGAGCCGCTTCCGATAGCAGAGATGTGATATCTCAATGCTTATACCAAACCTGAGACCCTTCCTATAACATGAGATGTGATATCCAACTCCTTCCCGTTCCAAACCTGAGACACTAACTATAGCATATGTGATATCCAACTCCTTCCCATTCCAAACATGAGACCCTTCCTATAGCAAGAAAGTAATATCCAACTCCTACCCATTCCAATCCTGAGACCCTTCCTATAGCAAGAGATGTGATATCCAAATCCTTCCCATTCCAATCCTGAGACCCTTCCTATAACATGAGATGTGATATCCAACTCCTTCCCATTCCAACCTGAGACACTTCCTATAGCATGAGAAGGGATATCCAACTCCTTCCCAATCCAATCCTGAGACACTTCCGATAGCAGAGATGTGATATCTCAATGCTTATACCAAACCTGAGACCCTTCCTATGGCATGAGATGTGATATCCAACTCCTTGCCATTCAAATCCTGAGACCCTTCCTATAGCATGAGAAGGGATATCCAACTCCTTCCCAATCCAATCCTGAGACCCTTCCGATAGCAGCGACGTGATATCTCAATGCTTCTACCAAACCTGAGACCCTTCCTTTAGCATGAGATGTGATATCCAAATCCTTCACATTCCAATCCTGAGACCCTTCCTATAGCATGAGATGTGATATCTCAATGCTTCTAATACCAAACCTGAGATCCTTCCTATAACATGAGATGTGATATCCAATTCCTTCCCATTCCAAACCTGAGACCCTTCCTATTGGATGACATGTGATATCCAACTCCTTCCCATTCCAACCTTGAGACCCTTCCTATAGCATGAGATGTGATGTCTCAATGCTTCTAATACCAAACCTGAGATCCTTCCTATAACATGAGATGTGATATCCAACTCCTTCTATTCCAATCCTGAGACCCGTCCTATAGCATGAGATGTGATATCTCAAGGCTTATACCAAACCTGAGACCCTTCCTATAGCATGAGATGTGATATCCAACTGCTTCCCATTCCAATCCTGAGACCCTTCCTATAGCATGCAATATGATATCTCAATGATTCTAATAACAAACCTGAGACCCGTCCTATAGCATGAGATATGATATCCAAGTCCTTTGCATTCCAATCCTGAGACCCTTCCTATAACATGAAATGTGATATCCAACTCCTTCCCATTCCAACCTGAGACCATTCCTATAACATGAGATGGGATATCCAACTTCTTCCAAATCCAATACTGATACCCTTCCGATAGCATGAGATGTGATATCCCAATGCTTCTACTAAACCTGAGACCCATACTATGGCATGAGATGTGATATCAAACTCCTTCCCATTCCAATCCTGAGACCCTTCCTGTAGCTTGAGGTGTGATATCCAACTCCTTCCCATTCCAATTCTGAGACCCTTCTTATACCATGAGACTTGATATCTCAATGCTTCTAATATTAAACCTGAGACCCGTCCTATAACATGAGATGTGATATCCAAATCCTTCCCCTTCCAAACCTTAGACCCTTCCTTTATCATGAGATGTGATATCCAACTCCTTCCCATTCCAATCCTGAGACCCTTCCGATATCATGAGATTTGTTATCTCAATGCTTCTAATATCAAACTTGAGACCCTCCCTATAGCATGAGATGTGACATCCAAGTCCTTCCCATTCCAATCCTGAGACCCTTCCTATAGCATGAGATGTGATATCTCTATGCTTCTAATACCAAACCTGAGACCCTTCCTATAACATGAGATGGGATATCCAACTCCTTCCCATTCCAATCCTGAGACCTTTCCGATAGCAGAGATGTGATATCTCAATGCTTATACCAAACCTGAGACCCTTCCTATAACATGAGATGTGATATCCAAATCCTTCCCGTTCCAAACCTGAGACCCTTCCTTTAGCATGAGATGTGATATCCAGCTCCTTCCCATTCCAATCCTGAGACACTTCCGATAGCATGAGATGTGATATCTCAATGCTTCTAATATCAAAACTGAGACCCTCCCTATAGCATGATATGTGATATCTAAGTCCTTCCCATTCCAATCCCGAGACCCTCCCTATAGCATGAGATGTGATATCCAACTCCTTCCCATTCCAAACCTGAGACCCTTCCTTTAGCATGAGATGTGATATACAACTCCTTCCCATTCCAATCCTGAGACCCTTCCTATAGCATGAGATGTGATATCTCAATACTTCTAATACCAAACCTGAGATCCTTCCGATAACATGAGATGTGATATCTCAATACTTCTAATACCAAACCTGAGATCCATCCTATAACATGAGATGTGATATCCAACTCCTTCCCTTTCCAAACCTGAGAGCCGTTCTATAGCATGAGATGTGATAACCAGGTCCTTCCCATTCCAATCCTTAGACCCTTCCTACAGCATGCAATATGATATCTCAATGATTCTAATAACAAACCTGAGACCCGTCCTATAGCATGAGATATGATATCCAAGTCCTTCCCATTCCAATCCTGAGACCCTTCCTATAACACGAAATGTGATATCCAACTCCTTCCCATTCCAACCTGAGACCCTTCCTATAGCATGAGATGGGATATCCAACTTCTTCCAAATCCAATACTGATACCCTTCCGATAGCATGAGATGTGATATCCCAATGCTTCTACCAAACCTGAGACCCATACTATGGCATGAGATGTGATATCAAACTCCTTCCCATTCCAATCCTGAGACCCTTCCTATAGCTTGAGGTGTGATATCCAACTCCTTCCCATTCCAATTCTGAGACCCTTCTTATACCATGAGACTTGATATCTCAATGCTTCTAATATTAAACCTGAGACCCGTCCTATAACATGAGATGTGATATCCAAATCCTTCCCCTTCCAAACCTTAGACCCTTCCTTTATCATGAGATGTGATATCCAACTCCTTCCCATTCCAATCCTGAGACCCTTCCGATATCATGAGATTTGTTATCTCAATGCTTCTAATATCAAACTTGAGACCCTACCTATAGCATGAGATGTGACATCCAAGTCCTTCCCATTCCAATCCTGAGACCCTTCCTATAGCATGAGATGTGATATCTCTATGCTTCTAATACCAAACCTGAGACCCTTCCTATAACATGAGATGGGATATCCAACTCCTTCCCATTCCAATCCTGAGACCTTTCCGATAGCAGAGATGTGATATCTCAATGCTTATACCAAACCTGAGAACCTTCCTATGGCCTGAGATGTCATATACAACTCCTTCCCATTCCAATCCTGAGACCCTTCCTTTAGCATGAGATGTGATATCTCAATGCTTATACCAAATCTGAGACCCTTCCTATAGCATGAGATGTGATATCCAATTCCTTCCCATTCCAATCCTGTGACCCTTCCTATAGCATGAGATGTGATATCTCAATGCTTATAGCAAACCTGAGAAGCTACCTATAACATGAGATGTGATATCCAAGTCCATCCCATTCCAATCCTTAGACCCTTCCTACAGCATGCTATGTGATATCTCAATGAGTCTAATACCAAACCAGAGACTCTTCCTATAACATGAGATGGGATATCCAACTCCTTCCCATTCCAATCCTGAGCCGCTTCCGATAGCAGAGATGTGATATCTCAATGCTTATACCAAACCTGAGACCCTTCCTATAACATGAGATGTGATATCCAACTCCTTCCCGTTCCAAACCTGAGACACTAACTATAGCATATGTGATATCCAACTCCTTCCCATTCCAAACATGAGACCCTTCCTATAGCAAGAAAGTAATATCCAACTCCTACCCATTCTAATCCTGAGACCCTTCCTATAGCAAGAGATGTGATATCCAAATCCTTCCCATTCCAATCCTGAGACCCTTCCTATAACATGAGATGTGATATCCAACTCCTTCCCATTCCAACCTGAGACACTTCCTATAGCATGAGAAGGGATATCCAACTCCTTCCCAATCCAATCCTGAGACCCTTCCGATAGCAGAGATGTGATATCTCAATGCTTATACCAAACCTGAGACCCTTCCTATGGCATGAGATGTGATATCCAACTCCTTGCCATTCAAATCCTGAGACCCTTCCTATAGCATGAGAAGGGATATCCAACTCCTTCCCAATCCAATCCTGAGACCCTTCCGATAGCAGCGACGTGATATCTCAATGCTTCTACCAAACCTGAGACCCTTCCTTTAGCATGAGATGTGATATCCAAATCCTTCACATTCCAATCCTGAGACCCTTCCTATAGCATGAGATGTGATATCTCAATGCTTCTAATACCAAACCTGAGATCCTTCCTATAACATGAGATGTGATATCCAATTCCTTCCCATTCCAAACCTGAGACCCTTCCTATTGGATGAGATGTGATATCCAACTCCTTCCCATTCCAACCCTGAGACCCTTCCTTTAGCATGAGATGTGATATCTCAATGCTTATACCAAATCTGTGACCCTTCCTATAGCATGAGATGTGATATCCAATTCCTTCCCATTCCAATCCTGAGACCCTTCCTATAGCATGAGATGTGATATCTCAATGCTTATACCAAACCTGAGAGCCTACCTATAACATGAGATGTGATATCCAAGTCTATCCCATTCCAATCCTTAGACCCTTCCTACAGCATGCGATGTGATATCTCAATAATTCTAATACCAAACCAGAGACTCTTCCTATAACATGAGATGGGATATCCAACTCCTTCCCATTCCAATCCTGAGCCGCTTCCGATAGCAGAGATGTGATATCTCAATGCTTATACCAAACCTGAGACCCTTCCTATAACATGAGATGTGATATCCAACTCCTTCCCGTTCCAAACCTGAGACACTAACTATAGCATATGTGATATCCAACTCCTTCCCATTCCAAACATGAGACCCTTCCTATAGCAAGAAAGTAATATCCAACTCCTACCCATTCCAATCCTGAGACCCTTCCTATAGCAAGAGATGTGATATCCAAATCCTTCCCATTCCAATCCTGAGACCCTTCCTATAACATGAGATGTGATATCCAACTCCTTCCCATTCCAACCTGAGACACTTCCTATAGCATGAGAAGGGATATCCAACTCCTTCCCAATCCAATCCTGAGACACTTCCGATAGCAGAGATGTGATATCTCAATGCTTATACCAAACCTGAGACCCTTCCTATGGCATGAGATGTGATATCCAACTCCTTGCCATTCAAATCCTGAGACCCTTCCTATAGCATGAGAAGGGATATCCAACTCCTTCCCAATCCAATCCTGAGACCCTTCCGATAGCAGCGACGTGATATCTCAATGCTTCTACCAAACCTGAGACCCTTCCTTTAGCATGAGATGTGATATCCAAATCCTTCACATTCCAATCCTGAGACCCTTCCTATAGCATGAGATGTGATATCTCAATGCTTCTAATACCAAACCTGAGATCCTTCCTATAACATGAGATGTGATATCCAATTCCTTCCCATTCCAAACCTGAGACCCTTCCTATTGGATGACATGTGATATCCAACTCCTTCCCATTCCAACCTTGAGACCCTTCCTATAGCATGAGATGTGATGTCTCAATGCTTCTAATACCAAACCTGAGATCCTTCCTATAACATGAGATGTGATATCCAACTCCTTCTATTCCAATCCTGAGACCCGTCCTATAGCATGAGATGTGATATCTCAAGGCTTATACCAAACCTGAGACCCTTCCTATAGCATGAGATGTGATATCCAACTGCTTCCCATTCCAATCCTGAGACCCTTCCTATAGCATGCAATATGATATCTCAATGATTCTAATAACAAACCTGAGACCCGTCCTATAGCATGAGATATGATATCCAAGTCCTTTGCATTCCAATCCTGAGACCCTTCCTATAACATGAAATGTGATATCCAACTCCTTCCCATTCCAACCTGAGACCATTCCTATAACATGAGATGGGATATCCAACTTCTTCCAAATCCAATACTGATACCCTTCCGATAGCATGAGATGTGATATCCCAATGCTTCTACTAAACCTGAGACCCATACTATGGCATGAGATGTGATATCAAACTCCTTCCCATTCCAATCCTGAGACCCTTCCTGTAGCTTGAGGTGTGATATCCAACTCCTTCCCATTCCAATTCTGAGACCCTTCTTATACCATGAGACTTGATATCTCAATGCTTCTAATATTAAACCTGAGACCCGTCCTATAACATGAGATGTGATATCCAAATCCTTCCCCTTCCAAACCTTAGACCCTTCCTTTATCATGAGATGTGATATCCAACTCCTTCCCATTCCAATCCTGAGACCCTTCCGATATCATGAGATTTGTTATCTCAATGCTTCTAATATCAAACTTGAGACCCTCCCTATAGCATGAGATGTGACATCCAAGTCCTTCCCATTCCAATCCTGAGACCCTTCCTATAGCATGAGATGTGATATCTCTATGCTTCTAATACCAAACCTGAGACCCTTCCTATAACATGAGATGGGATATCCAACTCCTTCCCATTCCAATCCTGAGACCTTTCCGATAGCAGAGATGTGATATCTCAATGCTTATACCAAACCTGAGAACCTTCCTATGGCCTGAGATGTCATATACAACTCCTTCCCATTCCAATCCTGAGACCCTTCCTTTAGCATGAGATGTGATATCTCAATGCTTATACCAAATCTGAGACCCTTCCTATAGCATGAGATGTGATATCCAATTCCTTCCCATTCCAATCCTGAGACCCTTCCTATAGCATGAGATGTGATATCTCAATGCTTATACCAAACCTGAGAGCCTACCTATAACATGAGATGTGATATCCAAGTCTATCCCATTCCAATCCTTAGACCCTTCCTACAGCATGCGATGTGATATCTCAATAATTCTAATACCAAACCAGAGACTCTTCCTATAACATGAGATGGGATATCCAACTCCTTCCCATTCCAATCCTGAGCCGCTTCCGATAGCAGAGATGTGATATCTCAATGCTTATACCAAACTTGAGACCCTCCCTATAGCATGAGATGTGACATCCAAGTCCTTCCCATTCCAATCCTGAGACCCTTCCTATAGCATGAGATGTGATATCTCTATGCTTCTAATACCAAACCTGAGACCCTTCCTATAACATGAGATGGGATATCCAACTCCTTCCCATTCCAATCCTGAGACCTTTCCGATAGCAGAGATGTGATATCTCAATGCTTATACCAAACCTGAGAACCTTCCTATGGCCTGAGATGTCATATACAACTCCTTCCCATTCCAATCCTGAGACCCTTCCTTTAGCATGAGATGTGATATCTCAATGCTTATACCAAATCTGAGACCCTTCCTATAGCATGAGATGTGATATCCAATTCCTTCCCATTCCAATCCTGAGACCCTTCCTATAGCATGAGATGTGATATCTCAATGCTTATACCAAACCTGAGAGCCTACCTATAACATGAGATGTGATATCCAAGTCTATCCCATTCCAATCCTTAGACCCTTCCTACAGCATGCGATGTGATATCTCAATAATTCTAATACCAAACCAGAGACTCTTCCTATAACATGAGATGGGATATCCAACTCCTTCCCATTCCAATCCTGAGCCGCTTCCGATAGCAGAGATGTGATATCTCAATGCTTATACCAAACCTGAGACCCTTCCTATAACATGAGATGTGATATCCAACTCCTTCCCGTTCCAAACCTGAGACACTAACTATAGCATATGTGATATCCAACTCCTTCCCATTCCAAACATGAGACCCTTCCTATAGCAAGAAAGTAATATCCAACTCCTACCCATTCCAATCCTGAGACCCTTCCTATAGCAAGAGATGTGATATCCAAATCCTTCCCATTCCAATCCTGAGACCCTTCCTATAACATGAGATGTGATATCCAACTCCTTCCCATTCCAACCTGAGACACTTCCTATAGCATGAGAAGGGATATCCAACTCCTTCCCAATCCAATCCTGAGACCCTTCCGATAGCAGAGATGTGATATCTCAATGCTTATACCAAACCTGAGTCCCTTCCTATGGCATGAGATGTGATATCCAACTCCTTGCCATTCAAATCCTGAGACCCTTCCTATAGCATGAGAAGGGATATCCAACTCCTTCCCAATCCAATCCTGAGACCCTTCCGATAGCAGCGACGTGATATCTCAATGCTTCTACCAAACCTGAGACCCTTCCTTTAGCATGAGATGTGATATCCAAATCCTTCACATTCCAATCCTGAGACCCTTCCTATAGCATGAGATGTGATATCTCAATGCTTCTAATACCAAACCTGAGATCCTTCCTATAACATGAGATGTGATATCGAATTCCTTCCCATTCCAAACCTGAGACCCTTCCTATTGGATGAGATGTGATATCCAACTCCTTCCCATTCCAACCTTGAGACCCTTCCTATAGCATGAGATGTGATGTCTCAATGCTTCTAATACCAAACCTGAGATCCTTCCTATAACATGAGATGTGATATCCAACTCCTTCCATTCCAATCCTGAGACCCGTCCTATAGCATGAGATGTGATATCTCAAGGCTTATACCAAACCTGAGACCCTTCCTATAGCATGAGATGTGATATCCAACTGCTTCCCATTCCAATCCTGAGACCCTTCCTATAGCATGAGATGTGATATCTCAATGCTTCTAATACCAAACCTGAGATCCTTCCTCTAACATGAAATGTGATATCCAACTCCTTCCCTTTCCAAACCTAAGAGCCTATCTATAGCATGAGATGTGATATCCAAGTCCTTCACATTCCAACCCTTAGACCCTTCCTACAGCATGCAATATGATATCTCAATGATTCTAATAACAAACCTGAGACCCGTCCTATAACATGAGATGGGATATCCAACTCCTTCCCATTCCAATCCTGAGACACTTCCGATAGCAGAGATGTGATATCTCAATGCTTATACCAAACCTGAGACCCTTCCTATAACATGAGATGTGATATCCAAATCCTTCCCGTTCCAAACCTGAGACCCTTCCTTTAGCATGAGATGTGATATCCAGCTCCTTCCCATTCCAATCCTGAGACACTTCCGATAGCATGAGATGTGATATCTCAATGCTTCTAATATCAAAACTGAGACCCTCCCTATAGCATGATATGTGATATCTAAGTCCTTCCCATTCCAATCCTGAGACCCTCCCTATAGCATGAGATGTGATATCCAACTCCTTCCCATTCCAATCCTGAGACCCTTCCTATAGCATGAGATATGATATCTCAATACTTCTAATACCAAACGTGAGATCCTTCCGATAACATGAGATGTGATATCCAAATCCTTCCCCTTCCAAACCTGAGACCCTCCCTTTAGCATGAAATGTGATATCCAACTCCTTCCTATTCCAATCCTGAGACTCTTCTGATAGCATGAGATGTGATATCTCAATGCTTCTAATACCAAACCTGAGATCCTTCCGATAGCATGAGATGTGATATCTCAATGCTTCTAATACCAAACCTGAGATCCTTCCTATAACATGAGATGTGATATCCAAATCCTTCCCCTTCCAAACCTGAGACCCTCCCTTTAGCATGAGATGTGATATCTAACTCCTTCCCATTCCATTCCTGAGACCCTTCTGATAGCATGAGATGTGATATCTCAATGCCTCTAATACCAAACCTGAGATCCTACCTCTAACATGAAATGAGATATCCAACTCTTTCCCCTTCCAAACCTGAGAGCCTTCCTATAGCATGAGATGTGATATCCAAGTCCTTCCCATTCCAATACTGAGACCCTTCCTATAGCTTGAGATGTGATATCCAACTCCTTCCCATTCCAATTCTGAGACCCTTCCTATAGCATGAGATGTGATATCTCAATGCTTATACCAAACCTGAGAGCCTACCTATAACATGAGATGTGATATCCAAGTCCATCCCATTCCAATCCTTAGACCCTTCCTACAGCATGCGATGTGATATCTCAATGATTCTAATACCAAACCAGAGACTCTTCCTATAACATGAGATGGGATATCCAACTCCTTCCCATTCCAATTCTGAGACCCTTCCTATACTATGAGACTTGATATCTCAATGCTTCTAATACCAAACCTGAGACCCGTAATATAACATGAGATGTGATATCCAAATCCTTCCCCTTCCAAACCTTAGACCCTTCCTTTATCATGAGATGTGATATCCAACTCCTTCCCATTCCAATCCTGAGACCCTTCCGATATCATGAGATGTGATATCTCAAAGCTTCTAATATCAAACTTGAGACCCTCCCTATAGCATGAGATGTGATATCCAAGTCCTTCCCATTCCAATCCTGAGACCCTTCCTATAGCATGAGATGTGATATCTCAATGCTTCTAATACCAAACCTGAGACCCTTCCTATAACATGAGATGGGAATATCCAACTCCTTCCCATTCCAATCTTGAGACCCTTCCGATAGCAGAGATGTGATATCTCAATGCTTATACCAAACCTGAGATCCTTCCTATAACATGAGATGTGATATCCAACTCCTTCCCATTCCAATCCTGAGACACTTCCTATAGCATGAGATGTGATATCTCACTGCTTATACCAAACCTGAGACACTTCCCATAGCAGGAGATGTGATATCCAACTCCTTCCCATTCCAATCCTCAGACCCTTCCTATAGCATGAGATGTGATATCTCAATGCTTCTAATGTCAAACTTGAGACCCTACCTATAGAATGAGATGTGATATCCAAGTCCTTCCCATTCCAATCCTGAGACACTTCCTATAGCATGAGATGTGATATCTCAATGCTTCTAATACCAAACTTGAGACTCTTCCTATAACATGAGATGGGATATCCAACTCCTTCCCATTCCAATCCTGAGACCCTTTTGATAGCAGAGATGTGATATCTCAATGTTTATACCAAACCTGAGACCCTTCCTACGGCATGAGATGTCATATTCAACTCCTTCCCATTCCAATCCTGAGACCCTTCCTATAGCATGAGATTTGATATCCAACTCCTTCCCATTCCAATCCTGAGACCCTTCCTATAGCATGAGATGTGATGTCTCAATGCTTCTAATACCAAACCTGAGATCCTTCCTATAACATGAGATCTGATATCCAACTCCTTCCATTCCAATCCTGAGACCCTTCCTATAGCATGAGATGTGATATCTCAATGCTTATACCAAACCTGAGACCCTTCCTATAGCATGAGATGTGATATCCAACTCCTTCCCATTCCAATCCTGAGACCCTTCCTATAGCATGAGATGTGATATCTCAATGCTTCTAATACCAAACCTGAGATCCTTCCTCTAACATGAAATGTGAGATCCAACTCCTTCCCTTTCCAAACCTAAGAGCCTATCTATAGCATGAGATGTGATATCCAAGTCCTTCACATTCCAACCCTTAGACCCTTCCTACAGCATGCAATATGATATCTCAATGATTCCAATAACAAACCTGAGACCCGTCCTATAACATGAGTAGGGATATCCAACTCCTTCCCATTCCAATCCTGAGACACTTCCGATAGCAGAGATGTGATATCTCAATGTTTATACCAAACCTGAGACCCTTCCTATAACATGAGATGTGATATCCAACTCCTTCCCGTTCCAAACCTGAGACCCTTCCTTTAGCATGAGATGTGATATCCAGCTCCTTCCCATTCCAATCCTGAGACACTTCCGATAGCATGAGATGTGATATCTCAATGCTTCTACCAAACCTGAGACCCTTCCTTTAGCATGAGATGTGATATCCAACTCCTTCCCATTCCAACCTTGAGACCCTTCCTATAGCATGAGATGTGATGTCTCAATGCTTCTAATACCAAACCTGAGATCCTTCCTATAACATGAGATGTGATATCTCAATGCTTCTAATACCAAACCTGAGATCCTTCCTATAACATGAGATGTGATATCCAATTCCTTCCCATTCCAAACCTGAGACCCTTCCTATTGGATGACATGTGATATCCAACTCCTTCCCATTCCAACCTTGAGACCCTTCCTATAGCATGAGATGTGATGTCTCAATGCTTCTAATACCAAACCTGAGATCCTTCCTATAACATGAGATGTGATATCCAGCTCCTTCCCATTCCAATCCTGAGACACTTCCGATAGCATGAGATGTGATATCTCAATGCTTCTACCAAACCTGAGACCCTTCCTTTAGCATGAGATGTGATATCCAACTCCTTCCCATTCCAACCTTGAGACCCTTCCTATAGCATGAGATGTGATGTCTCAATGCTTCTAATACCAAACCTGAGATCCTTCCTATAACATGAGATGTGATATCTCAATGCTTCTAATACCAAACCTGAGATCCTTCCTATAACATGAGATGTGATATCCAATTCCTTCCCATTCCAAACCTGAGACCCTTCCTATTGGATGACATGTGATATCCAACTCCTTCCCATTCCAACCTTGAGACCCTTCCTATAGCATGAGATGTGATGTCTCAATGCTTCTAATACCAAACCTGAGATCCTTCCTATAACATGAGATGTGATATCCAACTCCTTCTATTCCAATCCTGAGACCCGTCCTATAGCATGAGATGTGATATCTCAAGGCTTATACCAAACCTGAGACCCTTCCTATAGCATGAGATGTGATATCCAACTGCTTCCCATTCCAATCCTGAGACCCTTCCTATAGCATGCAATATGATATCTCAATGATTCTAATAACAAACCTGAGACCCGTCCTATAGCATGAGATATGATATCCAAGTCCTTCGCATTCCAATCCTGAGACCCTTCCTATAACATGAAATGTGATATCCAACTCCTTCCCATTCCAACCTGAGACCATTCCTATAACATGAGATGGGATATCCAACTTCTTCCAAATCCAATACTGATACCCTTCCGATAGCATGAGATGTGATATCCCAATGCTTCTACTAAACCTGAGACCCATACTATGGCATGAGATGTGATATCAAACTCCTTCCCATTCCAATCCTGAGACCCTTCCTGTAGCTTGAGGTGTGATATCCAACTCCTTCCCATTCCAATTCTGAGACCCTTCTTATACCATGAGACTTGATATCTCAATGCTTCTAATATTAAACCTGAGACCCGTCCTATAACATGAGATGTGATATCCAAATCCTTCCCCTTCCAAACCTTAGACCCTTCCTTTATCATGAGATGTGATATCCAACTCCTTCCCATTCCAATCCTGAGACCCTTCCGATATCATGAGATTTGTTATCTCAATGCTTCTAATATCAAACTTGAGACCCTCCCTATAGCATGAGATGTGACATCCAAGTCCTTCCCATTCCAATCCTGAGACCCTTCCTATAGCATGAGATGTGATATCTCTATGCTTCTAATACCAAACCTGAGACCCTTCCTATAACATGAGATGGGATATCCAACTCCTTCCCATTCCAATCCTGAGACCTTTCCGATAGCAGAGATGTGATATCTCAATGCTTATACCAAACCTGAGAACCTTCCTATGGCCTGAGATGTCATATACAACTCCTTCCCATTCCAATCCTGAGACCCTTCCTTTAGCATGAGATGTGATATCTCAATGCTTATACCAAATCTGAGACCCTTCCTATAGCATGAGATGTGATATCCAATTCCTTCCCATTCCAATCCTGAGACCCTTCCTATAGCATGAGATGTGATATCTCAATGCTTATACCAAACCTGAGAGCCTACCTATAACATGAGATGTGATATCCAAGTCTATCCCATTCCAATCCTTAGACCCTTCCTACAGCATGCGATGTGATATCTCAATAATTCTAATACCAAACCAGAGACTCTTCCTATAACATGAGATGGGATATCCAACTCCTTCCCATTCCAATCCTGAGCCGCTTCCGATAGCAGAGATGTGATATCTCAATGCTTATACCAAACCTGAGACCCTTCCTATAACATGAGATGTGATATCCAACTCCTTCCCGTTCCAAACCTGAGACACTAACTATAGCATATGTGATATCCAACTCCTTCCCATTCCAAACATGAGACCCTTCCTATAGCAAGAAAGTAATATCCAACTCCTACCCATTCCAATCCTGAGACCCTTCCTATAGCAAGAGATGTGATATCCAAATCCTTCCCATTCCAATCCTGAGACCCTTCCTATAACATGAGATGTGATATCCAACTCCTTCCCATTCCAACCTGAGACACTTCCTATAGCATGAGAAGGGATATCCAACTCCTTCCCAATCCAATCCTGAGACCCTTCCGATAGCAGAGATGTGATATCTCAATGCTTATACCAAACCTGAGTCCCTTCCTATGGCATGAGATGTGATATCCAACTCCTTGCCATTCAAATCCTGAGACCCTTCCTATAGCATGAGAAGGGATATCCAACTCCTTCCCAATCCAATCCTGAGACCCTTCCGATAGCAGCGACGTGATATCTCAATGCTTCTACCAAACCTGAGACCCTTCCTTTAGCATGAGATGTGATATCCAAATCCTTCACATTCCAATCCTGAGACCCTTCCTATAGCATGAGATGTGATATCTCAATGCTTCTAATACCAAACCTGAGATCCTTCCTATAACATGAGATGTGATATCGAATTCCTTCCCATTCCAAACCTGAGACCCTTCCTATTGGATGAGATGTGATATCCAACTCCTTCCCATTCCAACCTTGAGACCCTTCCTATAGCATGAGATGTGATGTCTCAATGCTTCTAATACCAAACCTGAGATCCTTCCTATAACATGAGATGTGATATCCAACTCCTTCCATTCCAATCCTGAGACCCGTCCTATAGCATGAGATGTGATATCTCAAGGCTTATACCAAACCTGAGACCCTTCCTATAGCATGAGATGTGATATCCAACTGCTTCCCATTCCAATCCTGAGACCCTTCCTATAGCATGAGATGTGATATCTCAATGCTTCTAATACCAAACCTGAGATCCTTCCTCTAACATGAAATGTGATATCCAACTCCTTCCCTTTCCAAACCTAAGAGCCTATCTATAGCATGAGATGTGATATCCAAATCCTTCACATTCCAACCCTTAGACCCTTCCTACAGCATGCAATATGATATCTCAATGATTCTAATAACAAACCTGAGACCCGTCCTATAACATGAGATGGGATATCCAACTCCTTCCCATTCCAATCCTGAGACACTTCCGATAGCAGAGATGTGATATCTCAATGCTTATACCAAACCTGAGACCCTTCCTATAACATGAGATGTGATATCCAAATCCTTCCCGTTCCAAACCTGAGACCCTTCCTTTAGCATGAGATGTGATATCCAGCTCCTTCCCATTCCAATCCTGAGACACTTCCGATAGCATGAGATGTGATATCTCAATGCTTCTAATATCAAAACTGAGACCCTCCCTATAGCATGATATGTGATATCTAAGTCCTTCCCATTCCAATCCTGAGACCCTCCCTATAGCATGAGATGTGATATCCAACTCCTTCCCATTCCAATCCTGAGACCCTTCCTATAGCATGAGATATGATATCTCAATACTTCTAATACCAAATGTGAGATCCTTCCGATAACATGAGATGTGATATCCAAATCCTTCCCCTTCCAAACCTGAGACCCTCCCTTTAGCATGAAATGTGATATCCAACTCCTTCCTATTCCAATCCTGAGACTCTTCTGATAGCATGAGATGTGATATCTCAATGCTTCTAATACCAAACCTGAGATCCTTCCGATAGCATGAGATGTGATATCTCAATGCTTCTAATACCAAACCTGAGATCCTTCCTATAACATGAGATGTGATATCCAAATCCTTCCCCTTCCAAACCTGAGACCCTCCCTTTAGCATGAGATGTGATATCTAACTCCTTCCCATTCCATTCCTGAGACCCTTCTGATAGCATGAGATGTGATATCTCAATGCCTCTAATACCAAACCTGAGATCCTACCTCTAACATGAAATGAGATATCCAACTCTTTCCCCTTCCAAACCTGAGAGCCTTCCTATAGCATGAGATGTGATATCCAAGTCCTTCCCATTCCAATACTGAGACCCTTCCTATAGCTTGAGATGTGATATCCAACTCCTTCCCATTCCAATTCTGAGACCCTTCCTATAGCATGAGATGTGATATCTCAATGCTTATACCAAACCTGAGAGCCTACCTATAACATGAGATGTGATATCCAAGTCCATCCCATTCCAATCCTTAGACCCTTCCTACAGCATGCGATGTGATATCTCAATGATTCTAATACCAAACCAGAGACTCTTCCTATAACATGAGATGGGATATCCAACTCCTTCCCATTCCAATTCTGAGACCCTTCCTATACTATGAGACTTGATATCTCAATGCTTCTAATACCAAACCTGAGACCCGTAATATAACATGAGATGTGATATCCAAATCCTTCCCCTTCCAAACCTTAGACCCTTCCTTTATCATGAGATGTGATATCCAACTCCTTCCCATTCCAATCCTGAGACCCTTCCGATATCATGAGATGTGATATCTCAAAGCTTCTAATATCAAACTTGAGACCCTCCCTATAGCATGAGATGTGATATCCAAGTCCTTCCCATTCCAATCCTGAGACCCTTCCTATAGCATGAGATGTGATATCTCAATGCTTCTAATACCAAACCTGAGACCCTTCCTATAACATGAGATGGGAATATCCAACTCCTTCCCATTCCAATCTTGAGACCCTTCCGATAGCAGAGATGTGATATCTCAATGCTTATACCAAACCTGAGATCCTTCCTATAACATGAGATGTGATATCCAACTCCTTCCCATTCCAATCCTGAGACACTTCCTATAGCATGAGATGTGATATCTCACTGCTTATACCAAACCTGAGACACTTCCCATAGCAGGAGATGTGATATCCAACTCCTTCCCATTCCAATCCTCAGACCCTTCCTATAGCATGAGATGTGATATCTCAATGCTTCTAATGTCAAACTTGAGACCCTACCTATAGAATGAGATGTGATATCCAAGTCCTTCCCATTCCAATCCTGAGACACTTCCTATAGCATGAGATGTGATATCTCAATGCTTCTAATACCAAACTTGAGACTCTTCCTATAACATGAGATGGGATATCCAACTCCTTCCCATTCCAATCCTGAGACCCTTTTGATAGCAGAGATGTGATATCTCAATGTTTATACCAAACCTGAGACCCTTCCTACGGCATGAGATGTCATATTCAACTCCTTCCCATTCCAATCCTGAGACCCTTCCTATAGCATGAGATTTGATATCCAACTCCTTCCCATTCCAATCCTGAGACCCTTCCTATAGCATGAGATGTGATGTCTCAATGCTTCTAATACCAAACCTGAGATCCTTCCTATAACATGAGATCTGATATCCAACTCCTTCCATTCCAATCCTGAGACCCTTCCTATAGCATGAGATGTGATATCTCAATGCTTATACCAAACCTGAGACCCTTCCTATAGCATGAGATGTGATATCCAACTCCTTCCCATTCCAATCCTGAGACCCTTCCTATAGCATGAGATGTGATATCTCAATGCTTCTAATACCAAACCTGAGATCCTTCCTCTAACATGAAATGTGAGATCCAACTCCTTCCCTTTCCAAACCTAAGAGCCTATCTATAGCATGAGATGTGATATCCAAGTCCTTCACATTCCAACCCTTAGACCCTTCCTACAGCATGCAATATGATATTTCAATGATTCCAATAACAAACCTGAGACCCGTCCTATAACATGAGTAGGGATATCCAACTCCTTCCCATTCCAATCCTGAGACACTTCCGATAGCAGAGATGTGATATCTCAATGTTTATACCAAACCTGAGACCCTTCCTATAACATGAGATGTGATATCCAACTCCTTCCCGTTCCAAACCTGAGACCCTTCCTTTAGCATGAGATGTGATATCCAGCTCCTTCCCATTCCAATCCTGAGACACTTCCGATAGCATGAGATGTGATATCTCAATGCTTCTACCAAACCTGAGACCCTTCCTTTAGCATGAGATGTGATATCCAACTCCTTCCCATTCCAATCCTGAGACCCTTCCTATAGCATGAGATGTGATATCTCAATACTTCTAATACCAAACCTGAGATCCTTCCGATAACATGAGATGTGATATCTCAATACTTCTAATACCAAACCTGAGATCCATCCTATAACATGAGATGTGATATCCAACTCCTTCCCTTTCCAAACCTGAGAGCCGTTCTATAGCATGAGATGTGATAACCAGGTCCTTCCCATTCCAATCCTTAGACCCTTCCTACAGCATGCAATATGATATCTCAATGATTCTAATAACAAACCTGAGACCCGTCCTATAGCATGGGATATGATATCCAAGTCCTTCCCATTCCAATCCTGAGACCCTTCCTATAACACGAAATGTGATATCCAACTCCTTCCCATTCCAACCTGAGACCCTTCCTATAGCATGAGATGGGATATCCAACTTCTTCCAAATCCAATACTGATACCCTTCCGATAGCATGAGATGTGATATCCCAATGCTTCTACCAAACCTGAGACCCATACTATGGCATGAGATGTGATATCAAACTCCTTCCCATTCCAATCCTGAGACCCTTCCTATAGCTTGAGGTGTGATATCCAACTCCTTCCCATTCCAATTCTGAGACCCTTCTTATACCATGAGACTTGATATCTCAATGCTTCTAATATTAAACCTGAGACCCGTCCTATAACATGAGATGTGATATCCAAATCCTTCCCCTTCCAAACCTTAGACCCTTCCTTTATCATGAGATGTGATATCCAACTCCTTCCCATTCCAATCCTGAGACCCTTCCGATATCATGAGATGTGATATCTCAAAGCTTCTAATATCAAACTTGAGACCCTCCCTATAGCATGAGATGTGATATCCAAGTCCTTCCCATTCCAATCCTGAGACCCTTCCTATAGCATGAGATGTGATATCTCAATGCTTCTAATACCAAACCTGAGACCCTTCCTATAACATGAGATGGGAATATCCAACTCCTTCCCATTCCAATCTTGAGACCCTTCCGATAGCAGAGATGTGATATCTCAATGCTTATACCAAACCTGAGATCCTTCCTATAACATGAGATGTGATATCCAAGTCCTTCCCATTCCAATCCTGAGACACTTCCTATAGCATGAGATGTGATATCTCACTGCTTATACCAAACCTGAGACACTTCCCATAGCAGGAGATGTGATATCCAACTCCTTCCCATTCCAATCCTCAGACCCTTCCTATAGCATGAGATGTGATATCTCAATGCTTCTAATGTCAAACTTGAGACCCTACCTATAGAATGAGATGTGATATCCAAGTCCTTCCCATTCCAATCCTGAGACACTTCCTATAGCATGAGATGTGATATCTCAATGCTTCTAATACCAAACTTGAGACTCTTCCTATAACATGAGATGGGATATCCAACTCCTTCCCATTCCAATCCTGAGACCCTTTTGATAGCAGAGATGTGATATCTCAATGTTTATACCAAACCTGAGACCCTTCCTACGGCATGAGATGTCATATTCAACTCCTTCCCATTCCAATCCTGAGACCCTTCCTATAGCATGAGATTTGATATCCAACTCCTTCCCATTCCAATCCTGAGACCCTTCCTATAGCATGAGATGTGATGTCTCAATGCTTCTAATACCAAACCTGAGATCCTTCCTATAACATGAGATCTGATATCCAACTCCTTCCATTCCAATCCTGAGACCCTTCCTATAGCATGAGATGTGATATCTCAATGCTTATACCAAACCTGAGACCCTTCCTATAGCATGAGATGTGATATCCAACTCCTTCCCATTCCAATCCTGAGACCCTTCCTATAGCATGAGATGTGATATCTCAATGCTTCTAATACCAAACCTGAGATCCTTCCTCTAACATGAAATGTGAGATCCAACTCCTTCCCTTTCCAAACCTAAGAGCCTATCTATAGCATGAGATGTGATATCCAAGTCCTTCACATTCCAACCCTTAGACCCTTCCTACAGCATGCAATATGATATCTCAATGATTCCAATAACAAACCTGAGACCCGTCCTATAACATGAGTAGGGATATCCAACTCCTTCCCATTCCAATCCTGAGACACTTCCGATAGCAGAGATGTGATATCTCAATGTTTATACCAAACCTGAGACCCTTCCTATAACATGAGATGTGATATCCAACTCCTTCCCGTTCCAAACCTGAGACCCTTCCTTTAGCATGAGATGTGATATCCAGCTCCTTCCCATTCCAATCCTGAGACACTTCCGATAGCATGAGATGTGATATCTCAATGCTTCTACCAAACCTGAGACCCTTCCTTTAGCATGAGATGTGATATCCAACTCCTTCCCATTCCAATCCTGAGACCCTTCCTATAGCATGAGATGTGATATCTCAATACTTCTAATACCAAACCTGAGATCCTTCCGATAACATGAGATGTGATATCTCAATACTTCTAATACCAAACCTGAGATCCATCCTATAACATGAGATGTGATATCCAACTCCTTCCCTTTCCAAACCTGAGAGCCGTTCTATAGCATGAGATGTGATAACCAGGTCCTTCCCATTCCAATCCTTAGACCCTTCCTACAGCATGCAATATGATATCTCAATGATTCTAATAACAAACCTGAGACCCGTCCTATAGCATGAGATATGATATCCAAGTCCTTCCCATTCCAATCCTGAGACCCTTCCTATAACACGAAATGTGATATCCAACTCCTTCCCATTCCAACCTGAGACCCTTCCTATAGCATGAGATGGGATATCCAACTTCTTCCAAATCCAATACTGATACCCTTCCGATAGCATGAGATGTGATATCCCAATGCTTCTACCAAACCTGAGACCCATACTATGGCATGAGATGTGATATCAAACTCCTTCCCATTCCAATCCTGAGACCCTTCCTATAGCTTGAGGTGTGATATCCAACTCCTTCCCATTCCAATTCTGAGACCCTTCTTATACCATGAGACTTGATATCTCAATGCTTCTAATATTAAACCTGAGACCCGTCCTATAACATGAGATGTGATATCCAAATCCTTCCCCTTCCAAACCTTAGACCCTTCCTTTATCATGAGATGTGATATCCAACTCCTTCCCATTCCAATCCTGAGACCCTTCCGATATCATGAGATTTGTTATCTCAATGCTTCTAATATCAAACTTGAGACCCTACCTATAGCATGAGATGTGACATCCAAGTCCTTCCCATTCCAATCCTGAGACCCTTCCTATAGCATGAGATGTGATATCTCTATGCTTCTAATACCAAACCTGAGACCCTTCCTATAACATGAGATGGGATATCCAACTCCTTCCCATTCCAATCCTGAGACCTTTCCGATAGCAGAGATGTGATATCTCAATGCTTATACCAAACCTGAGAACCTTCCTATGGCCTGAGATGTCATATACAACTCCTTCCCATTCCAATCCTGAGACCCTTCCTTTAGCATGAGATGTGATATCTCAATGCTTATACCAAATCTGAGACCCTTCCTATAGCATGAGATGTGATATCCAATTCCTTCCCATTCCAATCCTGTGACCCTTCCTATAGCATGAGATGTGATATCTCAATGCTTATAGCAAACCTGAGAGCCTACCTATAACATGAGATGTGATATCCAAGTCCATCCCATTCCAATCCTTAGACCCTTCCTACAGCATGCGATGTGATATCTCAATGATTCTAATACCAAACCAGAGACTCTTCCTATAACATGAGATGGGATATCCAACTCCTTCCCATTCCAATCCTGAGCCGCTTCCGATAGCAGAGATGTGATATCTCAATGCTTATACCAAACCTGAGACCCTTCCTATAACATGAGATGTGATATCCAACTCCTTCCCGTTCCAAACCTGAGACACTAACTATAGCATATGTGATATCCAACTCCTTCCCATTCCAAACATGAGACCCTTCCTATAGCAAGAAAGTAATATCCAACTCCTACCCATTCCAATCCTGAGACCCTTCCTATAGCAAGAGATGTGATATCCAAATCCTTCCCATTCCAATCCTGAGACCCTTCCTATAACATGAGATGTGATATCCAACTCCTTCCCATTCCAACCTGAGACACTTCCTATAGCATGAGAAGGGATATCCAACTCATTCCCAATCCAATCCTGAGACCCTTCCGATAGCAGAGATGTGATATCTCAATGCTTATACCAAACCTGAGACCCTTCCTATGGCATGAGATGTGATATCCAACTCCTTGCCATTCAAATCCTGAGACCCTTCCTATAGCATGAGAAGGGATATCCAACTCCTTCCCAATCCAATCCTGAGACCCTTCCGATACAGCGACGTGATATCTCAATGCTTCTACCAAACCTGAGACCCTTCCTTTAGCATGAGATGTGATATCCAAATCCTTCACATTCCAATCCTGAGACCCTTCCTATAGCATGAGATGTGATATCTCAATGCTTCTAATACCAAACCTGAGATCCTTCCTATAACATGAGATGTGATATCCAATTCCTTCCCATTCCAAACCTGAGACCCTTCCTATTGGATGAGATGTGATATCCAACTCCTTCCCATTCCAACCCTGAGACCCTTCCTATAGCATGAGATGTGATGTCTCAATGCTTCTAATACCAAACCTGAGATCCTTCCTATAACATGAGATGTGATATCCAACTCCTTCCATTCCAATCCTGAGACCCGTCCTATAGCATGAGATGTGATATCTCAATGCTTATACCAAACCTGAGACCCTTCCTATAGCATGAGATGTGATATCCAACTGCTTCCCATTCCAATCCTGAGACCCTTCCTATAGCATGAGATGTGATATCTCAATGCTTCTAATACCAAACCTGAGATCCTTCCTCAAACATGAAATGTGATATCCAACTCCTTCCCTTTCCAAACCTAAGAGCCTATCTATAGCATGAGATGTGATATCCAAGTCCTTCACATTCCAACCCTTAGACCCTTCCTACAGCATGCAATATGATATCTCAATGATTCTAATAACAAACCTGAGACCCGTCCTATAACATGAGATGGGATATCCAACTCCTTCCCATTCCAATCCTGAGACACTTCCGATAGCAGAGATGTGATATCTCAATGCTTATACCAAACCTGAGACCCTTCCTATAACATGAGATGTGATATCCAAATCCTTCCCGTTCCAAACCTGAGACCCTTCCTTTAGCATGAGATGTGATATCCAGCTCCTTCCCATTCCAATCCTGAGACACTTCCGATAGCATGAGATGTGATATCTCAATGCTTCTAATATCAAAACTGAGACCCTCCCTATAGCATGATATGTGATATCTAAGTCCTTCCCATTCCAATCCCGAGACCCTCCCTATAGCATGAGATGTGATATCCAACTCCTTCCCATTCCAATCATGAGACCCTTCCTATAGCATGAGATGTGATATCTCAATGCTTCTACCAAACCTGAGACCCTTCCTTTAGCATGAGATGTGATATACAACTCCTTCCCATTCCAATCCTGAGACCCTTCCTATAGCATGAGATGTGATATCTCAATACTTCTAATACCAAACCTGAGATCCTTCCGATAACATGAGATGTGATATCTCAATACTTCTAATACCAAACCTGAGATCCATCCTATAACATGAGATGTGATATCCAACTCCTTCCCTTTCCAAACCTGAGAGCCGTTCTATAGCATGAGATGTGATAACCAGGTCCTTCCCATTCCAATCCTTAGACCCTTCCTACAGCATGCAATATGATATCTCAATGATTCTAATAACAAACCTGAGACCCGTCCTATAGCATGAGATATGATATCCAAGTCCTTCCCATTCCAATCCTGAGACCCTTCCTATAACACGAAATGTGATATCCAACTCCTTCCCATTCCAACCTGAGACCCTTCCTATAGCATGAGATGGGATATCCAACTTCTTCCAAATCCAATACTGATACCCTTCCGATAGCATGAGATGTGATATCCCAATGCTTCTACCAAACCTGAGACCCATACTATGGCATGAGATGTGATATCAAACTCCTTCCCATTCCAATCCTGAGACCCTTCCTATAGCTTGAGGTGTGATATCCAACTCCTTCCCATTCCAATTCTGAGACCCTTCTTATACCATGAGACTTGATATCTCAATGCTTCTAATATTAAACCTGAGACCCGTCCTATAACATGAGATGTGATATCCAAATCCCTCCCCTTCCAAACCTTAGACCCTTCCTTTATCATGAGATGTGATATCCAACTCCTTCCCATTCCAATCCTGAGACCCTTCCGATATCATGAGATTTGTTATCTCAATGCTTCTAATATCAAACTTGAGACCCTACCTATAGCATGAGATGTGACATCCAAGTCCTTCCCATTCCAATCCTGAGACCCTTCCTATAGCATGAGATGTGATATCTCTATGCTTCTAATACCAAACCTGAGACCCTTCCTATAACATGAGATGGGATATCCAACTCCTTCCCATTCCAATCCTGAGACCTTTCCGATAGCAGAGATGTGATATCTCAATGCTTATACCAAACCTGAGAACCTTCCTATGGCCTGAGATGTCATATACAACTCCTTCCCATTCCAATCCTGAGACCCTTCCTTTAGCATGAGATGTGATATCTCAATGCTTATACCAAATCTGAGACCCTTCCTATAGCATGAGATGTGATATCCAATTCCTTCCCATTCCAATCCTGTGACCCTTCCTATAGCATGAGATGTGATATCTCAATGCTTATAGCAAACCTGAGAAGCTACCTATAACATGAGATGTGATATCCAAGTCCATCCCATTCCAATCCTTAGACCCTTCCTACAGCATGCTATGTGATATCTCAATGATTCTAATACCAAACCAGAGACTCTTCCTATAACATGAGATGGGATATCCAACTCCTTCCCATTCCAATCCTGAGCCGCTTCCGATAGCAGAGATGTGATATCTCAATGCTTATACCAAACCTGAGACCCTTCCTATAACATGAGATGTGATATCCAACTCCTTCCCGTTCCAAACCTGAGACACTAACTATAGCATATGTGATATCCAACTCCTTCCCATTCCAAACATGAGACCCTTCCTATAGCAAGAAAGTAATATCCAACTCCTACCCATTCCAATCCTGAGACCCTTCCTATAGCAAGAGATGTGATATCCAAATCCTTCCCATTCCAATCCTGAGACCCTTCCTATAACATGAGATGTGATATCCAACTCCTTCCCATTCCAACCTGAGACACTTCCTATAGCATGAGAAGGGATATCCAACTCCTTCCCAATCCAATCCTGAGACCCTTCCGATAGCAGAGATGTGATATCTCAATGCTTATACCAAACCTGAGACCCTTCCTATGGCATGAGATGTGATATCCAACTCCTTGCCATTCAAATCCTGAGACCCTTCCTATAGCATGAGAAGGGATATCCAACTCCTTCCCAATCCAATCCTGAGACCCTTCCGATAGCAGCGACGTGATATCTCAATGCTTCTACCAAACCTGAGACCCTTCCTTTAGCATGAGATGTGATATCCAAATCCTTCACATTCCAATCCTGAGACCCTTCCTATAGCATGAGATGTGATATCTCAATGCTTCTAATACCAAACCTGAGATCCTTCCTATAACATGAGATGTGATATCCAATTCCTTCCCATTCCAAACCTGAGACCCTTCCTATTGGATGAGATGTGATATCCAACTCCTTCCCATTCCAACCCTGAGACCCTTCCTATAGCATGAGATGTGATGTCTCAATGCTTCTAATACCAAACCTGAGATCCTTCCTATAACATGAGATGTGATATCCAACTCCTTCCATTCCAATCCTGAGACCCGTCCTATAGCATGAGATGTGATATCTCAATGCTTATACCAAACCTGAGACCCTTCCTATAGCATGAGATGTGATATCCAACTGCTTCCCATTCCAATCCTGAGACCCTTCCTATAGCATGAGATGCGATATCTCAATGCTTCTAATACCAAACCTGAGATCCTTCCTCTAACATGAAATGTGATATCCAACTCCTTCCCTTTCCAAACCTAAGAGCCTATCTATAGCATGAGATGTGATATCCAAGTCCTTCACATTCCAACCCTTAGACCCTTCCTACAGCATGCAATATGATATCTCAATGATTCTAATAACAAACCTGAGACCCGTCCTATAACATGAGATGGGATATCCAACTCCTTCCCATTCCAATCCTGAGACACTTCCGATAGCAGAGATGTGATATCTCAATGCTTATACCAAACCTGAGACCCTTCCTATAACATGAGATGTGATATCCAAATCCTTCCCGTTCCAAACCTGAGACCCTTCCTTTAGCATGAGATGTGATATCCAGCTCCTTCCCATTCCAATCCTGAGACACTTCCGATAGCATGAGATGTGATATCTCAATGCTTCTAATATCAAAACTGAGACCCTCCCTATAGCATGATATGTGATATCTAAGTCCTTCCCATTCCAATCCTGAGACCCTCCCTATAGCATGAGATGTGATATCCAACTCCTTCCCATTCCAATCCTGAGACCCTTCCTATAGCATGAGATATGATGTCTCAATACTTCTAATACCAAACGTGAGATCCTTCCGATAACATGAGATGTGATATCCAAATCCTTCCCCTTCCAAACCTGAGACCCTCCCTTTAGCATGAAATGTGATATCCAACTCCTTCCTATTCCAATCCTGAGACTCTTCTGATAGCATGAGATGTGATATCTCAATGCTTCTAATACCAAACCTGAGATCCTTCCGATAGCATGAGATGTGATATCTCAATGCTTCTAATACCAAACCTGAGATCCTTCCTATAACATGAGATGTGATATCCAAATCCTTCCCCTTCCAAACCTGAGACCCTCCCTTTAGCATGAGATGTGATATCTAACTCCTTCCCATTCCATTCCTGAGACCCTTCTGATAGCATGAGATGTGATATCTCAATGCCTCTAATACCAAACCTGAGATCCTACTTCTAACATGAAATGTGATATCCAACTCTTTCCCCTTCCAAACCTGAGAGCCTTCCTATAGCATGAGATGTGATATCCAAGTCCTTCCCATTCCAATACTGAGACCCTTCCTATAGCTTGAGATGTGATATCCAACTCCTTCCCATTCCAATTCTGAGACCCTTCCTATAGCATGAGATGTGATATCTCAATGCTTATACCAAACCTGAGAGCCTACCTATAGCATGAGATGTGATATCCAAGTCCATCCCATTCCAATCCTTAGACCCTTCCTACAGCATGCGATGTGATATCTCAATGATTCTAATACCAAACCAGAGACTCTTCCTATAACATGAGATGGGATATCCAACTCCTTCCCATTCCAATTCTGAGACCCTTCCTATACTATGAGACTTGATATCTCAATGCTTCTAATACCAAACCTGAGACCCGTAATATAACATGAGATGTGATATCCAAATCCTTCCCCTTCCAAACCTTAGACCCTTCCTTTATCATGAGATGTGATATCCAACTCCTTCCCATTCCAATCCTGAGACCCTTCCGATATCATGAGATGTGATATCTCAAAGCTTCTAATATCAAACTTGAGACCCTCCCTATAGCATGAGATGTGATATCCAAGTCCTTCCCATTCCAATCCTGAGACCCTTCCTATAGCATGAGATGTGATATCTCAATGCTTCTAATACCAAACCTGAGACCCTTCCTATAACATGAGATGGGAATATCCAACTCCTTCCCATTCCAATCTTCAGACCCTTCCGATAGCAGAGATGTGATATCTCAATGCTTATACCACACCTGAGATCCTTCCTATAACATGAGATGTGATATCCAACTCCTTCCCATTCCAATCCTGAGACACTTCCTATAGCATGAGATGTGATATCTCACTGCTTATACCATACCTGAGACCCTTCCCATAGCAGATGTGATATCCAACTCCTTCCCATTCCAATCCTCAGACCCTTCCTATAGCATGAGATGTGATATCTCAATGCTTCTAATGTCAAACTTGAGACCCTACCTATAGCAGGAGATGTGATATCCAAGTCCTTCCCATTCCAATCCTGAGACACTTCCTATAGCATGAGATGTGATATCTCAATGCTTCTAATACCAAACCTGAGACACTTCCTATAACATGAGATGGGATATCCAACTCCTTCCAATTCCAATCCTGAGACCCTTTTGATAGCAGAGATGTGATATCTCAATGTTTATACCAAACCTGAGACCCTTCCTACGGCATGAGATGTCATATTCAACTCCTACCCATTCCAATCCTGAGACCCTTCCTATAGCATGAGATTTGATATCCAACTCCTTCCCATTCCAATCCTGAGACCCTTCCTATAGCATGAGATGTGATGTCTCAATGCTTCTAATACCAAACCTGAGATCCTTCCTATAACATGAGATGTGATATCCAACTCCTTCCATTCCAATCCTGAGACCCTTCCTATAGCATGAGATGTGATATATCAATGCTTATACCAAACCTGAGACCCTTCCTATAGCATGAGATGTGATATCCAACTCCTTCCCATTCCAATCCTGAGACCCTTCCTATAGCCTGAGATGTGATATCCAATTCCTTCCCATTCCAATCCTGAGACCCTTCCTATAGCATGAGATGTGATATCTCAATGCTTATACCAAACCTGAGAGCCTACCTATAACATGAGATGTGATATCCAAGTCCATCCCATTCCGATCCTTAGACCCTTCCTACAGCATGCGATGTGATATCTCAATGATTCTAATACCAAACCAGAGACTCTTCCTATAACATGAGATGGGATATCCAACTCCTTCCCATTCCAATCCTGAGCCGCTTCCGATAGCAGAGATGTGATATCTCAATGCTTATACCAAACCTGAGACCCTTCCTATAACATGAGATGTGATATCCAACTCCTTCCCGTTCCAAACCTGAGACACTAACTATAGCATATGTGATATCCAACTCCTTCCCATTCCAAACATGAGACCCTTCCTATAGCAAGAAAGTAATATCCAACTCCTACCCATTCCAATCCTGAGACCCTTCCTATAGCAAGAGATGTGATATCCAAATCCTTCCCATTCCAATCCTGAGACCCTTCCTATAACATGAGATGTGATATCCAACTCCTTCCCATTCCAACCTGAGACACTTCCTATAGCATGAGAAGGGATATCCAACTCCTTCCCATTCCATTCCTGAGACCCTTCTGATAGCATGAGATGTGATATCTCAATGCCTCTAATACCAAACCTGAGATCCTTCCTCTAACATGAAATGTGATATCCAACTCTTTCCCCTTCCAAACCTGAGAGCCTTCCTATAGCATGAGATGTGATATCCAAGTCCTTCACATTCCAACCCTTAGACCCTTCCTACAGCATGCAATATGATATCTCAATGATTCTAATAACAAACCTGAGACCCGTCCTATAACATGAGATGGGATATCCAACTCCTTCCCATTCCAATCCTGAGACACTTCCGATAGCAGAGATGTGATATCTCAATGCTTATACCAAACCTGAGACCCTTCCTATAACATGAGATGTGATATCCAAATCCTTCCCGTTCCAAACCTGAGACCCTTCCTTTAGCATGAGATGTGATATCCAGCTCCTTCCCATTCCAATCCTGACACACTTCCGATAGCATGAGATGTGATATCTCAATGCTTCTAATATCAAAACTGAGACCCTCCCTATAGCATGATATGTGATATCTAAGTCCTTCCCATTCCAATCCTGAGACCCTCCCTATAGCATGAGATGTGATATCCAACTCCTTCCCATTCCAATCCTGAGACCCTTCCTATAGCATGAGATATGATGTCTCAATACTTCTAATACCAAACGTGAGATCCTTCCGATAACATGAGATGTGATATCCAAATCCTTCCCCTTCCAAACCTGAGACCCTCCCTTTAGCATGAAATGTGATATCCAACTCCTTCCTATTCCAATCCTGAGACTCTTCTGATAGCATGAGATGTGATATCTCAATGCTTCTAATACCAAACCTGAGATCCTTCCGATAGCATGAGATGTGATATCTCAATGCTTCTAATACCAAACCTGAGATCCTTCCTATAACATGAGATGTGATATCCAAATCCTTCCCCTTCCAAACCTGAGACCCTCCCTTTAGCATGAGATGTGATATCTAACTCCTTCCCATTCCATTCCTGAGACCCTTCTGATAGCATGAGATGTGATATCTCAATGCCTCTAATACCAAACCTGAGATCCTACTTCTAACATGAAATGTGATATCCAACTCTTTCCCCTTCCAAACCTGAGAGCCTTCCTATAGCATGAGATGTGATATCCAAGTCCTTCCCATTCCAATACTGAGACCCTTCCTATAGCTTGAGATGTGATATCCAACTCCTTCCCATTCCAATTCTGAGACCCTTCCTATAGCATGAGATGTGATATCTCAATGCTTATACCAAACCTGAGAGCCTACCTATAGCATGAGATGTGATATCCAAGTCCATCCCATTCCAATCCTTAGACCCTTCCTACAGCATGCGATGTGATATCTCAATGATTCTAATACCAAACCAGAGACTCTTCCTATAACATGAGATGGGATATCCAACTCCTTCCCATTCCAATTCTGAGACCCTTCCTATACTATGAGACTTGATATCTCAATGCTTCTAATACCAAACCTGAGACCCGTAATATAACATGAGATGTGATATCCAAATCCTTCCCCTTCCAAACCTTAGACCCTTCCTTTATCATGAGATGTGATATCCAACTCCTTCCCATTCCAATCCTGAGACCCTTCCGATATCATGAGATGTGATATCTCAAAGCTTCTAATATCAAACTTGAGACCCTCCCTATAGCATGAGATGTGATATCCAAGTCCTTCCCATTCCAATCCTGAGACCCTTCCTATAGCATGAGATGTGATATCTCAATGCTTCTAATACCAAACCTGAGACCCTTCCTATAACATGAGATGGGAATATCCAACTCCTTCCCATTCCAATCTTCAGACCCTTCCGATAGCAGAGATGTGATATCTCAATGCTTATACCACACCTGAGATCCTTCCTATAACATGAGATGTGATATCCAACTCCTTCCCATTCCAATCCTGAGACACTTCCTATAGCATGAGATGTGATATCTCACTGCTTATACCATACCTGAGACCCTTCCCATAGCAGATGTGATATCCAACTCCTTCCCATTCCAATCCTCAGACCCTTCCTATAGCATGAGATGTGATATCTCAATGCTTCTAATGTCAAACTTGAGACCCTACCTATAGCAGGAGATGTGATATCCAAGTCCTTCCCATTCCAATCCTGAGACACTTCCTATAGCATGAGATGTGATATCTCAATGCTTCTAATACCAAACCTGAGACACTTCCTATAACATGAGATGGGATATCCAACTCCTTCCAATTCCAATCCTGAGACCCTTTTGATAGCAGAGATGTGATATCTCAATGTTTATACCAAACCTGAGACCCTTCCTACGGCATGAGATGTCATATTCAACTCCTACCCATTCCAATCCTGAGACCCTTCCTATAGCATGAGATTTGATATCCAACTCCTTCCCATTCCAATCCTGAGACCCTTCCTATAGCATGAGATGTGATGTCTCAATGCTTCTAATACCAAACCTGAGATCCTTCCTATAACATGAGATGTGATATCCAACTCCTTCCATTCCAATCCTGAGACCCTTCCTATAGCATGAGATGTGATATATCAATGCTTATACCAAACCTGAGACCCTTCCTATAGCATGAGATGTGATATCCAACTCCTTCCCATTCCAATCCTGAGACCCTTCCTATAGCCTGAGATGTGATATCCAATTCCTTCCCATTCCAATCCTGAGACCCTTCCTATAGCATGAGATGTGATATCTCAATGCTTATACCAAACCTGAGAGCCTACCTATAACATGAGATGTGATATCCAAGTCCATCCCATTCCGATCCTTAGACCCTTCCTACAGCATGCGATGTGATATCTCAATGATTCTAATACCAAACCAGAGACTCTTCCTATAACATGAGATGGGATATCCAACTCCTTCCCATTCCAATCCTGAGCCGCTTCCGATAGCAGAGATGTGATATCTCAATGCTTATACCAAACCTGAGACCCTTCCTATAACATGAGATGTGATATCCAACTCCTTCCCGTTCCAAACCTGAGACACTAACTATAGCATATGTGATATCCAACTCCTTCCCATTCCAAACATGAGACCCTTCCTATAGCAAGAAAGTAATATCCAACTCCTACCCATTCCAATCCTGAGACCCTTCCTATAGCAAGAGATGTGATATCCAAATCCTTCCCATTCCAATCCTGAGACCCTTCCTATAACATGAGATGTGATATCCAACTCCTTCCCATTCCAACCTGAGACACTTCCTATAGCATGAGAAGGGATATCCAACTCCTTCCCAATCCAATCCTGAGACCCTTCCGATAGCAGAGATGTGATATCTCAATGCTTATACCAAACCTGAGACCCTTCCTATGGCATGAGATGTGATATCCAACTCCTTGCCATTCAAATCCTGAGACCCTTCCTATAGCATGAGAAGGGATATCCAACTCCTTCGCAATCCAATCCTGAGACCCTTCCGATAGCAGCGACGTGATATCTCAATGCTTCTACCAAACCTGAGACCCTTCCTTTAGCATGAGATGTGATATCCAAATCGTTCACATTCCAATCCTGAGACCCTTCCTATAGCATGAGATGTGATATCTCAATGCTTCTAATACCAAACCTGAGATCCTTCCTATAACATGAAATGTGATATCCAATTCCTTCCCATTCCAAACCTGAGACCCTTCCTATTGGATGAGATGTGATATCCAACTCCTTCCCATTCCAACCCTGAGACCCTTCCTATAGCATGAGATGTGATGTCTCAATGCTTCTAATACCAAACCTGAGATCCTTCCTATAACATGAGATGTGATATCCAACTTCTTCCCATTCCAACCTGAGACACTTCCTATAGCATGAGAAGGGATATCCAACTCCTTCCCAATCCAAACCTGAGACCCTTCCTATGGCATGAGATGTGATATCCAACTCCTTGCCATTCAAATCCTGAGACCCTTCCTATAGCATGAGAAGGGATATCCAACTCCTTCCCAATCCAATCCTGAGACCCTTCCGATAGCAGCGACGTGATATCTCAATGCTTCTACCAAACCTGAGATCCTTCCTATAACATGAGATGTGATATCCAATTCCTTCCCATTCCAAACCTGAGACCCTTCCTATTGGATGAGATGTGATATCCAACTCCTTCCCATTCCAACCCTGAGACCCTTCCTATAGCATGAGATGTGATGTCTCAATGCTTCTAATACCAAACCTGAGATCCTTCCTATAACATGAGATGTGATATCCAACTCCTTCCATTCCAATCCTGAGACCCGTCCTATAGCATGAGATGTGATATCTCAATGCTTATACCAAACCTGAGACCCTTCCTATAGCATGAGATGTGATATCCAACTGCTTCCCATTCCAATCCTGAGACCCTTCCTATAGCATGAGATGTGATATCTCAATGCTTCTAATACCAAACCTGAGATCCTTCCTCTAACATGAAATGTGATATCCAACTCCTTCCCTTTCCAAACCTAAGAGCCTATCTATAGCATGAGATGTGATATCCGTCCTTCACATTCCAACCCTTAGACCCTTCCTACAGCATGCAATATGATATCTCAATGATTCTAATAACAAACCTGAGACCCGTCCTATAACATGAGATGGGATATCCAACTCCTTCCCATTCCAATCCTGAAACACTTCCGATAGCAGAGATGTGATATCTCAATGCTTATACCAAACCTGAGACCCTTCCTATAACATGAGATGTGATATCCAAATCCTTCTCGTTCCAAACCTGAGACCCTTCCTTTAGCATGAGATGTGATATCCAGCTCCTTCCCATTCCAATCCTGAGACACTTCCGATAGCATGAGATGTGATATCTCAATGCTTCTAATATCAAAACTGAGACCCTCCCCATAGCATGATATGTGATATCTAAGTCCTTCCCATTCCAATCCTGAGACCCTCCCTATATCATGAGATGTGATATCCAACTCCTTCCCATTCCAATCCTGAGACCCTTCCTATAGCATGAGATATGATATCTCAATACTTCTAATACCAAACGTGAGATCCTTCCGATAACATGAGATGTGATATCCAAATCCTTCCCCTTCCAAACCTGAGACCCTCCCTTTAGCATGAAATGTGATATCCAACTCCTTCCTATTCCAATCCTGAGACTCTTCTGATAGCATGAGATGTGATATCTCAATGCTTCTAATACCAAACCTGAGATCCTTCCGATAGCGAGATGTGATATCTCAATGCTTCTAATACCAAACCTGAGATCCTTCCTATAACATGAGATGTGATATCCAAATCCTTCCCCTTCCAAACCTGAGACCCTCCCTTTAGCATGAGATGTGATATCTAACTCCTTCCCATTCCATTCCTGAGACCCTTCTGATAGCATGAGATGTGATATCTCAATGCCTCTAATACCAAACCTGAGATCCTACCTCTAACATGAAATGAGATATCCAACTCTTTCCCCTTCCAAACCTGAGAGCCTTCCTATAGCATGAGATGTGATATCCAAGTCCTTCCCATTCCAATACTGAGACCCTTCCTATAGCTTGAGATGTGATATCCAACTCCTTCCCATTCCAATTCTGAGACCCTTCCTATAGCATGAGATGTGATATCTCAATGCTTATACCAAACCTGAGAGCCTACCTATAGCATGAGATGTGATATCCAAGTCCATCCCATTCCAATCCTTAGACCCTTCCTACAGCATGCGATGTGAATATCTCAATGATTCTAATACCAAACCAGAGACTCTTCCTATAACATATGGGATATCCAACTCCTTCCCATTCCAATTCTGAGACCCTTCCTATACTATGAGACTTGATATCTCAATGCTTCTAATACCAAACCTGAGACCCGTAATATAACATGAGATGTGATATCCAAATCCTTCCCCTTCCAAACCTTAGACCCATCCTTTATCATGAGATGTGATATCCAACTCCTTCCCATTCCAATCCTGAGACCCTTCCGATATCATGAGATGTGATATCTCAAAGCTTCTAATATCAAACTTGAGACCCTCCCTATAGCATGAGATGTGATATCCAAGTCCTTCCCATTCCAATCCTGAGACCCTTCCTATAGCATGAGATGTGATATCTCAATGCTTCTAATACCAAACCTGAGACCCTTCCTATAACATGAGATGGGAATATCCAACTCCTTCCCATTCCAATCTTGAGACCCTTCCGATAGCAGAGATGTGATATCTCAATGCTTATACCACACCTGAGATCCTTCCTATAACATGAGATGTGATATCCAACTCCTTCCCATTCCAATCCTGAGACACTTCCTATAGCATGAGATGTGATATCTCACTGCTTATACCAAACCTGAGACCCTTCCCATAGCAGGAGATGTGATATCCAACTCCTTCCCATTCCAATCCTCAGACCCTTCCTATAGCATGAGATGTGATATCTCAATGCTTCTAATGTCAAACTTGAGACCCTACCTATAGCATGAGATGTGATATCCAAGTCCTTCCCATTCCAATCCTGAGACACTTCCTATAGCATGAGATGTGATATCTCAATGCTTCTAATACCAAACCTGAGACTCTTCTTATAACATGAGATGGGATATCCAACTCCTTCCAATTCCAATCCTGAGACCCTTTTGATAGCAGAGATGTGATATCTCAATGTTTATACCAAACCTGAGACCCTTCCTACGGCATGAGATGTCATATTCAACTCCTTCCCATTCCAATCCTGAGACCCTTCCTATAGCATGAGATTTGATATCCAACTCCTTCCCATTCCAATCCTGAGACCCTTCCTATAGCATGAGATGTGATGTCTCAATGCTTCTAATACCAAACCTGAGATCCTTCCTATAACATGAGATGTGATATCCAACTCCTTCCATTCCAATCCTGAGACCCTTCCTATAGCATGAGATGTGATATCTCAATGCTTATACCAAACCTGAGACCCTTCCTATAGCATGAGATGTGATATCCAACTCCTTCCCATTCCAATCCTGAGACCCTTCCTATAGCCTGAGATGTGATATCCAATTACTTCCCATTCCAATCCTGAGACCCTTCCTATAGCATGAGATGTGATATCTCAATGCTTATACCAAACCTGAGAGCCTACCTATAACATGAGATGTGATATCCAAGTCCATCCCATTCCAATCCTTAGACCCTTCCTACAGCATGCGATGTGATATCTCAATGATTCTAATACCAAACCAGAGACTCTTCCTATAACATGAGATGGGATATCCAACTCCTTCCCATTCCAATCCTGAGCCGCTTCCGATAGCAGAGATGTGATATCTCAATGCTTATACCAAACCTGAGACCCTTCCTATAACATGAGATGTGATATCCAACTCCTTCCCGTTCCAAACCTGAGACACTAACTATAGCATATGTGATATCCAACTCCTTCCCATTCCAAACATGAGACCCTTCCTATAGCAAGAAAGTAATATCCAACTCCTACCCATTCCAATCCTGAGACCCTTCCTATAGCAAGAGATGTGATATCCAAATCCTTCCCATTCCAATCCTGAGACCCTTCCTATAACATGAGATGTGATATCCAACTCCTTCCCATTCCAACCTGAGAAACTTCCTATAGCATGAGAAGGGATATCCAACTCCTTCCCAATCCAATCCTGAGACCCTTCCGATAGCAGAGATGTGATATCTCAATGCTTATACCAAACCTGGGACCCTTCCTATGGCATGAGATGTGATATCCAACTCCTTGCCATTCAAATCCTGAGACCCTTCCTATAGCATGAGAAGGGATATCCAACTCCTTCCCAATCCAATCCTGAGACCCTTCCGATAGCAGCGACGTGATATCTCAATGCTTCTACCAAACCTGAGACCCTTCCTTTAGCATGAGATGTGATATCCAAATCCTTCACATTCCAATCCTGAGACCCTTCCTATAGCATGAGATGTGATATCTCAATGCTTCTAATACCAAACCTGAGATCCTTCCTATAACATGAGATGTGATATCCAATTCCTTCCCATTCCAAACCTGAGACCCTTCCTATTGGATGAGATGTGATATCCAACTCCTTCCTATTCCAACCCTGACACCCTTCCTATAGCATGAGATGTGATGTCTCAATGCTTCTAATACCAAACCTGAGATCCTTCCTATAACATGAGATGTGATATCCAACTCCTTCCATTCCAATCCTGAGACCCGTCCTATAGCATGAGATGTGATATCTCAATGCTTATACCAAACCTGAGACCCTTCCTATAGCATGAGATGTGATATCTCAATGCTTCTAATACCAAACCTGAGATCCTTCCTCTAACATGAAATGTGATATCCAACTCCTTCCCTTTCCAAACCTAAGAGCCTATCTATAGCATGAGATGTGATATCCAAGTCCATCACATTCCAACCTTTAGACCCTTCCTACAGCATGCAATATGATATCTCAATGATTCTAATAACAAACCTGAGACCCATCCTATAACATGAGATGGGATATCCAACTCCTTCCCATTCCAATCCTGAGACACTTCCGATAGCAGAGATGTGATATCTCAATGCTTATACCAAACCTGAGACCCTTCCTATAACATGAGATGTGATATCCAAATCCTTCTCGTTCCAAACCTGAGACCCTTCCTTTAGCATGAGATGTGATATCCAGCTCCTTCCCATTCCAATCCTGAGACACTTCCGATAGCATGAGATATGATATCTCAATACTTCTAATACCAAACGTGAGATCCTTCCGATAACATGAGATGTGATATCCAAATCCTTCCCCTTCCAAACCTGAGACCCTCCCTTTAGCATGAAATGTGATATCCAACTCCTTCCTATTCCAATCCTGAGACTCTTCTGATGCATGAGATGCGATATCTCAATGCTTCTAATACCAAACCTGAGATCCTTCCGATAGCATGAGATGTGATATCTCAATGCTTCTAATACCAAACCTGAGATCCTTCCTATAACATGAGATGTGATATCCAAATCCTTCCCCTTCCAAACCTGAGACCCTCCCTTTAGCATGAGATGTGATATCTAACTCCTTCCCATTCCATTCCTGAGACCCTTCTGATAGCATGAGATGTGATATCTCAATGCCTCTAATACCAAACCTGAGATCCTACCTCTAACATGAAATGAGATATCCAACTCTTTCCCCTTCCAAACCTGAGAGCCTTCCTATAGCATGAGATGTGATATCCAAGTCCTTCCCATTCCAATACTGAGACCCTTCCTATAGCTTGAGATGTGATATCCAACTCCTTCCCATTCCAATTCTGAGACCCTTCCTATAGCATGAGATGTGATATCTCAATGCTTATACCAAACCTGAGAGCCTACCTATAGCATGACATGGGATATCCAACTCCTTCCCATTCCAATTCTGAGACCCTTCCTATACTATGAGACTTGATTTCTCAATGCTTCTAATACCAAACCTGAGACCCGTAATATAACATGAGATGTGATATCCAAATCCTTCCCCTTCCAAACCTTAGACCCTTCCTTTATCATGAGATGTGATATCCAACTCCTTCCCATTCCAATCCTGAGACCCTTCCGATATCATGAGATGTGATATCTCAAAGCTTCTAATATCAAACTTGAGACCCTCCCTATAGCATGAGATGTGATATCCAAGTCCTTCCCATTCCAATCCTGAGACCCTTCCTATAGCATGAGATGTGATATCTCAATGCTTCTAATACCAAACCTGAGACCGTTCCTATAACATGAGATGGGAATATCCAACTCCTTCCCATTCCAATATTGAGACCCTTCCGATAGCAGAGATGTGATATCTCAATGCTTATACCACACCTGAGATCCTTCCTATAACATGAGATCTGATATCCAACTCCTTCCCATTCCAATCCTCAGACCCTTCCTATAGCATGAGATGTGATATCTCAATGCTTCTAATGTCAAACTTGAGACCCTACCTATAGCATGAGATGTGATATCCAAGTCCTTCCCATTCCAATCCTGAGACACTTCCTATAGCATGAGATGTGATATCTCAATGCTTCTAATACCAAACCTGAGACTCTTCCTATAACATGAGATGGGATATCCAACTCCTTCCAATTCCAATCCTGAGACCCTTTTGATAGCAGAGATGTGATATCTCAATGTTTATACCAAACCTGAGACCCTTCCTACGGCATGAGATGTCATATTCAACTCCTTCCCATTCCAATCCTGAGACCCTTCCTATAGCATGAGATTTGATATCCAACTCCTTCCCATTCCAATCCTGAGACCCTTCCTATAGCATGAGATGTGATGTCTCAATGCTTCTAATACCAAACCTGAGATCCTTCCTATAACATGAGATGTGATATCCAACTCCTTCCATTCCAATCCTGAGACCCTTCCTATAGCATGAGATGTGATATCTCAATGCTTATACCAAACTTGAGACCCTCCCTATAGCATGAGATGTGATATCCAACTCCTTCCCATTCCAATCCTGAGACCCTTCCTATAGCCTGAGATGTGATATCCAATTCCTTCCCATTCCAATCCTGAGACCCTTCCTATAGCATGAGATGTGATATCTCAATGCTTATACCAAACCTGAGAGCCTACCTATAATATGAGATGTGATATCCAAGTCCATCCCATTCCAATCCTTAGACCCTTCCTACAGCATGCGATGTGATATCTCAATGATTCTAATACCAAACCAGAGACTCTTCCTATAACATGAGATGGGATATCCAACTCCTTCCCATTCCAATCCTGAGCCGCTTCCGATAGCAGAGATGTGATATCTCAATGCTTATACCAAACCTGAGACCCTTCCTATAACATGAGCTGTGATATCCAACTCCTTCCCGTTCCAAACCTGAGACACTAACTATAGCATATGTGATATCCAACTCCTTCCCATTCCAAACATGAGACCCTTCCTATAGCAAGAAAGTAATATCCAACTCCTACCCATTCCAATCCTGAGACCCTTCCTATAGCAAGAGATGTGATATCCAAATCCTTCCCATTCCAATCCTGAGACCCTTCCTATAACATGAGATGTGATATCCAACTCCTTCCCATTCCAACCTGAGACACTTCCTATAGCATGAGAAGGGATATCCAACTCCTTCCCAATCCAATCCTGAGACCCTTCCGATAGCAGAGATGTGATATCTCAATGCTTATACCAAACCTGAGACCCTTCCTATGGCATGAGATGTGATATCCAACTCCTTGCCATTCAAATCCTGAGACCCTTCCTATAGCATGAGAAGGGATATCCAACTCCTTCCCAATCCAATCCTGAGACCCTTCCGATAGCAGCGACGTGATATCTCAATGCTTCTACCAAACCTGAGACCCTTCCTTTAGCATGAGATGTGATATCCAAATCCTTCACATTCCAATCCTGAGACCCTTCCTATAGCATGAGATGTGATATCTCAATGCTTCTAATACCAAACCTGAGATCCTTCCTATAACATGAGATGTGATATCCAATTCCTTCCCATTCCAAACCTGAGACCCTTCCTATTGGATGAGATGTGATATCCAACTCCTTCCCATTCCAACCCTGAGACCCTTCCTATAGCATGAGATGTGATGTCTCAATGCTTCTAATACCAAACCTGAGATCCTTCCTATAACATGAGATGTGATATCCAACTCCTTCCATTCCAATCCTGAGACCCGTCCTATAGCATGAGATGTGATATCTCAATGCTTATACCAAACCTGAGACCCTTCCTATAGCATATGTCATATCCAACTGCTTCCCATTCCAATCCTGAGACCCTTCCTATAGCATAAGATGTGATATCTCAATGCTTCTAATACCAAACCTGAGATCCTTCCTCTAACATGAAATGTGATATCCAACTCCTTCCCTTTCCAAACCTAAGAGCCTATCTATAGCATGAGATGTGATATCCAAGTCCTTCACATTCCAACCCTTAGACCCTTCCTACAGCATGCAATATGATATCTCAATGATTCTAATAACAAACCTGAGACCCGTCCTATAACATGAGATGGGATATCCAACTCCTTCCCATTCCAATCCTGAGACACTTCCGATAGCAGAGATGTGATATCTCAATGCTTATACCAAACCTGAGACCCTTCCTATAACATGAGATGTGATATCCAAATCCTTCTCGTTCCAAACCTGAGACCCTTCCTTTAGCATGAGATGTGATATCCAGCTCCTTCCCATTCCAATCCTGAGACACTTCTGATAGCATGAGATGTGATATCTCAATGCTTCTAATATCAAAACTGAGACCCTCCCTATAGCATGATATGTGATATCTAAGTCCTTCCCATTCCAATCCTGAGACCCTCCCTATAGCATGAGATGTGATATCCAACTCCTTCCCATTCCAATCCTGAGACCCTTCCTATAGCATGAGATATGATATCTTAATACTTCTAATACCAAACGTGAGATCCTTCCGATAACATGAGATGTGATATCCAAATCCTTCCCCTTCCAAACCTGAGACCCTCCCTTTAGCATGAAATGTGATATCCAACTCCTTCCTATTCCAATCCTGAGACTCTTCTGATAGCATGAGATGCGATATCTCAATGCTTCTAATACCAAACCTGAGATCCTTCCGATAGCATGAGATGTGATATCTCAATGCTTCTAATACCAAACCTGAGATCCTTCCTATAACATGAGATGTGATATCCAACTCCTTCCATTCCAATCCTGAGACCCGTCCTATAGCATGAGATGTGATATCTCAATGCTTATACCAAACCTGAGACCCTTCCTATAGCATGAGATGTGATATCCAACTGCTTCCCATTCCAATCCTGAGACCCTTCCTATAGCATGAGATGTGATATCTCAATGCTTCTAATACCAAACCTGAGATCCTTCCTCTAACATGAAATGTGATATCCAACTCCTTCCCTTTCCAAACCTAAGAGCCTATCTATAGCATGAGATGTGATATCCAAGTCCTTCACATTCCAACCCTTAGACCCTTCCTACAGCATGCAATATGATATCTCAATGATTCTAATAACAAACCTGAGACCCTTCCTATAACATGAGATGGGATATCCAACTCCTTCCCATTCCAATCCTGAGACACTTCCGATAGCAGAGATGTGATATCTCAATGCTTATACCAAACCTGAGACCCTTCCTATAACATGAGATGTGATATCCAAATCCTTCCCGTTCCAAACCTGAGACCCTTCCTTTAGCATGAGATGTGATATCCAGCTCCTTCCCATTCCAATCCTGAGACACTTCCGATAGCATGAGATGTGATATCTCAATGCTTCTAATATCAAAACTGAGACCCTCCCTATAGCATGATATGTGATATCTAAGTCCTTCCCATTCCAATCCCGAGACCCTCCCTATAGCATGAGATGTGATATCCAACTCCTTCCCATTCCAATCATGAGACCCTTCCTATAGCATGAGATGTGATATCTCAATGCTTCTACCAAACCTGAGACCCTTCCTTTAGCATGAGATGTGATATACAACTCCTTCCCATTCCAATCCTGAGACCCTTCCTATAGCATGAGATGTGATATCTCAATACTTCTAATACCAAACCTGAGATCCTTCCGATAACATGAGATGTGATATCTCAATACTTCTAATACCAAACCTGAGATCCATCCTATAACATGAGATGTGATATCCAACTCCTTCCCTTTCCAAACCTGAGAGCCGTTCTATAGCATGAGATGTGATAACCAGGTCCTTCCCATTCCAATCCTTAGACCCTTCCTACAGCATGCAATATGATATCTCAATGATTCTAATAACAAACCTGAGACCCGTCCTATAGCATGAGATATGATATCCAAGTCCTTCCCATTCCAATCCTGAGACCCTTCCTATAACACGAAATGTGATATCCAACTCCTTCCCATTCCAACCTGAGACCCTTCCTATAGCATGAGATGGGATATCCAACTTCTTCCAAATCCAATACTGATACCCTTCCGATAGCATGAGATGTGATATCCCAATGCTTCTACCAAACCTGAGACCCATACTATGGCATGAGATGTGATATCAAACTCCTTCCCATTCCAATCCTGAGACCCTTCCTATAGCTTGAGGTGTGATATCCAACTCCTTCCCATTCCAATTCTGAGACCCTTCTTATACCATGAGACTTGATATCTCAATGCTTCTAATATTAAACCTGAGACCCGTCCTATAACATGAGATGTGATATCCAAATCCCTCCCCTTCCAAACCTTAGACCCTTCCTTTATCATGAGATGTGATATCCAACTCCTTCCCATTCCAATCCTGAGACCCTTCCGATATCATGAGATTTGTTATCTCAATGCTTCTAATATCAAACTTGAGACCCTACCTATAGCATGAGATGTGACATCCAAGTCCTTCCCATTCCAATCCTGAGACCCTTCCTATAGCATGAGATGTGATATCTCTATGCTTCTAATACCAAACCTGAGACCCTTCCTATAACATGAGATGGGATATCCAACTCCTTCCCATTCCAATCCTGAGACCTTTCCGATAGCAGAGATGTGATATCTCAATGCTTATACCAAACCTGAGAACCTTCCTATGGCCTGAGATGTCATATACAACTCCTTCCCATTCCAATCCTGAGACCCTTCCTTTAGCATGAGATGTGATATCTCAATGCTTATACCAAATCTGAGACCCTTCCTATAGCATGAGATGTGATATCCAATTCCTTCCCATTCCAATCCTGTGACCCTTCCTATAGCATGAGATGTGATATCTCAATGCTTATAGCAAACCTGAGAAGCTACCTATAACATGAGATGTGATATCCAAGTCCATCCCATTCCAATCCTTAGACCCTTCCTACAGCATGCTATGTGATATCTCAATGATTCTAATACCAAACCAGAGACTCTTCCTATAACATGAGATGGGATATCCAACTCCTTCCCATTCCAATCCTGAGCCGCTTCCGATAGCAGAGATGTGATATCTCAATGCTTATACCAAACCTGAGACCCTTCCTATAACATGAGATGTGATATCCAACTCCTTCCCGTTCCAAACCTGAGACACTAACTATAGCATATGTGATATCCAACTCCTTCCCATTCCAAACATGAGACCCTTCCTATAGCAAGAAAGTAATATCCAACTCCTACCCATTCCAATCCTGAGACCCTTCCTATAGCAAGAGATGTGATATCCAAATCCTTCCCATTCCAATCCTGAGACCCTTCCTATAACATGAGATGTGATATCCAACTCCTTCCCATTCCAACCTGAGACACTTCCTATAGCATGAGAAGGGATATCCAACTCCTTCCCAATCCAATCCTGAGACCCTTCCGATAGCAGAGATGTGATATCTCAATGCTTATACCAAACCTGAGACCCTTCCTATGGCATGAGATGTGATATCCAACTCCTTGCCATTCAAATCCTGAGACCCTTCCTATAGCATGAGAAGGGATATCCAACTCCTTCCCAATCCAATCCTGAGACCCTTCCGATAGCAGCGACGTGATATCTCAATGCTTCTACCAAACCTGAGACCCTTCCTTTAGCATGAGATGTGATATCCAAATCCTTCACATTCCAATCCTGAGACCCTTCCTATAGCATGAGATGTGATATCTCAATGCTTCTAATACCAAACCTGAGATCCTTCCTATAACATGAGATGTGATATCCAATTCCTTCCCATTCCAAACCTGAGACCCTTCCTATTGGATGAGATGTGATATCCAACTCCTTCCCATTCCAACCCTGAGACCCTTCCTATAGCATGAGATGTGATGTCTCAATGCTTCTAATACCAAACCTGAGATCCTTCCTATAACATGAGATGTGATATCCAACTCCTTCCATTCCAATCCTGAGACCCGTCCTATAGCATGAGATGTGATATCTCAATGCTTATACCAAACCTGAGACCCTTCCTATAGCATGAGATGTGATATCCAACTGCTTCCCATTCCAATCCTGAGACCCTTCCTATAGCATGAGATGCGATATCTCAATGCTTCTAATACCAAACCTGAGATCCTTCCTCTAACATGAAATGTGATATCCAACTCCTTCACTTTCCAAACCTAAGAGCCTATCTATAGCATGAGATGTGATATCCAAGTCCTTCACATTCCAACCCTTAGACCCTTCCTACAGCATGCAATATGATATCTCAATGATTCTAATAACAAACCTGAGACCCGTCCTATAACATGAGATGGGATATCCAACTCCTTCCCATTCCAATCCTGAGACACTTCCGATAGCAGAGATGTGATATCTCAATGCTTATACCAAACCTGAGACCCTTCCTATAACATGAGATGTGATATCCAAATCCTTCCCGTTCCAAACCTGAGACCCTTCCTTTAGCATGAGATGTGATATCCAGCTCCTTCCCATTCCAATCCTGAGACACTTCCGATAGCATGAGATGTGATATCTCAATGCTTCTAATATCAAAACTGAGACCCTCCCTATAGCATGATATGTGATATCTAAGTCCTTCCCATTCCAATCCTGAGACCCTCCCTATAGCATGAGATGTGATATCCAACTCCTTCCCATTCCAATCCTGAGACCCTTCCTATAGCATGAGATATGATGTCTCAATACTTCTAATACCAAACGTGAGATCCTTCCGATAACATGAGATGTGATATCCAAATCCTTCCCCTTCCAAACCTGAGACCCTCCCTTTAGCATGAAATGTGATATCCAACTCCTTCCTATTCCAATCCTGAGACTCTTCTGATAGCATGAGATGTGATATCTCAATGCTTCTAATACCAAACCTGAGATCCTTCCGATAGCATGAGATGTGATATCTCAATGCTTCTAATACCAAACCTGAGATCCTTCCTATAACATGAGATGTGATATCCAAATCCTTCCCCTTCCAAACCTGAGACCCTCCCTTTAGCATGAGATGTGATATCTAACTCCTTCCCATTCCATTCCTGAGACCCTTCTGATAGCATGAGATGTGATATCTCAATGCCTCTAATACCAAACCTGAGATCCTACTTCTAACATGAAATGTGATATCCAACTCTTTCCCCTTCCAAACCTGAGAGCCTTCCTATAGCATGAGATGTGATATCCAAGTCCTTCCCATTCCAATACTGAGACCCTTCCTATAGCTTGAGATGTGATATCCAACTCCTTCCCATTCCAATTCTGAGACCCTTCCTATAGCATGAGATGTGATATCTCAATGCTTATACCAAACCTGAGAGCCTACCTATAGCATGAGATGTGATATCCAAGTCCATCCCATTCCAATCCTTAGACCCTTCCTACAGCATGCGATGTGATATCTCAATGATTCTAATACCAAACCAGAGACTCTTCCTATAACATGAGATGGGATATCCAACTCCTTCCCATTCCAATTCTGAGACCCTTCCTATACTATGAGACTTGATATCTCAATGCTTCTAATACCAAACCTGAGACCCGTAATATAACATGAGATGTGATATCCAAATCCTTCCCCTTCCAAACCTTAGACCCTTCCTTTATCATGAGATGTGATATCCAACTCCTTCCCATTCCAATCCTGAGACCCTTCCGATATCATGAGATGTGATATCTCAAAGCTTCTAATATCAAACTTGAGACCCTCCCTATAGCATGAGATGTGATATCCAAGTCCTTCCCATTCCAATCCTGAGACCCTTCCTATAGCATGAGATGTGATATCTCAATGCTTCTAATACCAAACCTGAGACCCTTCCTATAACATGAGATGGGAATATCCAACTCCTTCCCATTCCAATCTTCAGACCCTTCCGATAGCAGAGATGTGATATCTCAATGCTTATACCACACCTGAGATCCTTCCTATAACATGAGATGTGATATCCAACTCCTTCCCATTCCAATCCTGAGACACTTCCTATAGCATGAGATGTGATATCTCACTGCTTATACCATACCTGAGACCCTTCCCATAGCAGATGTGATATCCAACTCCTTCCCATTCCAATCCTCAGACCCTTCCTATAGCATGAGATGTGATATCTCAATGCTTCTAATGTCAAACTTGAGACCCTACCTATAGCAGGAGATGTGATATCCAAGTCCTTCCCATTCCAATCCTGAGACACTTCCTATAGCATGAGATGTGATATCTCAATGCTTCTAATACCAAACCTGAGACACTTCCTATAACATGAGATGGGATATCCAACTCCTTCCAATTCCAATCCTGAGACCCTTTTGATAGCAGAGATGTGATATCTCAATGTTTATACCAAACCTGAGACCCTTCCTACGGCATGAGATGTCATATTCAACTCCTACCCATTCCAATCCTGAGACCCTTCCTATAGCATGAGATTTGATATCCAACTCCTTCCCATTCCAATCCTGAGACCCTTCCTATAGCATGAGATGTGATGTCTCAATGCTTCTAATACCAAACCTGAGATCCTTCCTATAACATGAGATGTGATATCCAACTCCTTCCATTCCAATCCTGAGACCCTTCCTATAGCATGAGATGTGATATATCAATGCTTATACCAAACCTGAGACCCTTCCTATAGCATGAGATGTGATATCCAACTCCTTCCCATTCCAATCCTGAGACCCTTCCTATAGCCTGAGATGTGATATCCAATTCCTTCCCATTCCAATCCTGAGACCCTTCCTATAGCATGAGATGTGATATCTCAATGCTTATACCAAACCTGAGAGCCTACCTATAACATGAGATGTGATATCCAAGTCCATCCCATTCCGATCCTTAGACCCTTCCTACAGCATGCGATGTGATATCTCAATGATTCTAATACCAAACCAGAGACTCTTCCTATAACATGAGATGGGATATCCAACTCCTTCCCATTCCAATCCTGAGCCGCTTCCGATAGCAGAGATGTGATATCTCAATGCTTATACCAAACCTGAGACCCTTCCTATAACATGAGATGTGATATCCAACTCCTTCCCGTTCCAAACCTGAGACACTAACTATAGCATATGTGATATCCAACTCCTTCCCATTCCAAACATGAGACCCTTCCTATAGCAAGAAAGTAATATCCAACTCCTACCCATTCCAATCCTGAGACCCTTCCTATAGCAAGAGATGTGATATCCAAATCCTTCCCATTCCAATCCTGAGACCCTTCCTATAACATGAGATGTGATATCCAACTCCTTCCCATTCCAACCTGAGACACTTCCTATAGCATGAGAAGGGATATCCAACTCCTTCCCAATCCAATCCTGAGACCCTTCCGATAGCAGAGATGTGATATCTCAATGCTTATACCAAACCTGAGACCCTTCCTATGGCATGAGATGTGATATCCAACTCCTTGCCATTCAAATCCTGAGACCCTTCCTATAGCATGAGAAGGGATATCCAACTCCTTCCCAATCCAATCCTGAGACCCTTCCGATAGCTGCGACGTGATATCTCAATGCTTCTACCAAACCTGAGACCCTTCCTTTAGCATGAGATGTGATATCCAAATCCTTCACATTCCAATCCTGAGACCCTTCCTATAGCATGAGATGTGATATCTCAATGCTTCTAATACCAAACCTGAGATCCTTCCTATAACATGAAATGTGATATCCAATTCCTTCCCATTCCAAACCTGAGACCCTTCCTATTGGATGAGATGTGATATCCAACTCCTTCCCATTCCAACCCTGAGACCCTTCCTATAGCATGAGATGTGATGTCTCAATGCTTCTAATACCAAACCTGAGATCCTTCCTATAACATGAGATGTGATATCCAACTTCTTCCCATTCCAACCTGAGACACTTCCTATAGCATGAGAAGGGATATCCAACTCCTTCCCAATCCAAACCTGAGACCCTTCCTATGGCATGAGATGTGATATCCAACTCCTTGCCATTCAAATCCTGAGACCCTTCCTATAGCATGAGAAGGGATATCCAACTCCTTCCCAATCCAATCCTGAGACCCTTCCGATAGCAGCGACGTGATATCTCAATGCTTCTACCAAACCTGAGATCCTTCCTATAACATGAGATGTGATATCCAATTCCTTCCCATTCCAAACCTGAGACCCTTCCTATTGGATGAGATGTGATATCCAACTCCTTCCCATTCCAACCCTGAGACCCTTCCTATAGCATGAGATGTGATGTCTCAATGCTTCTAATACCAAACCTGAGATCCTTCCTATAACATGAGATGTGATATCCAACTCCTTCCATTCCAATCCTGAGACCCGTCCTATAGCATGAGATGTGATATCTCAATGCTTATACCAAACCTGAGACCCTTCCTATAGCATGAGATGTGATATCCAACTGCTTCCCATTCCAATCCTGAGACCCTTCCTATAGCATGAGATGTGATATCTCAATGCTTCTAATACCAAACCTGAGATCCTTCCTCTAACATGAAATGTGATATCCAACTCCTTCCCTTTCCAAACCTAAGAGCCTATCTATAGCATGAGATGTGATATCCGTCCTTCACATTCCAACCCTTAGACCCTTCCTACAGCATGCAATATGATATCTCAATGATTCTAATAACAAACCTGAGACCCGTCCTATAACATGAGATGGGATATCCAACTCCTTCCCATTCCAATCCTGAAACACTTCCGATAGCAGAGATGTGATATCTCAATGCTTATACCAAACCTGAGACCCTTCCTATAACATGAGATGTGATATCCAAATCCTTCTCGTTCCAAACCTGAGACCCTTCCTTTAGCATGAGATGTGATATCCAGCTCCTTCCCATTCCAATCCTGAGACACTTCCGATAGCATGAGATGTGATATCTCAATGCTTCTAATATCAAAACTGAGACCCTCCCTATAGCATGATATGTGATATCTAAGTCCTTCCCATTCCAATCCTGAGACCCTCCCTATATCATGAGATGTGATATCCAACTCCTTCCCATTCCAATCCTGAGACCCTTCCTATAGCATGAGATATGATATCTCAATACTTCTAATACCAAACGTGAGATCCTTCCGATAACATGAGATGTGATATCCAAATCCTTCCCCTTCCAAACCTGAGACCCTCCCTTTAGCATGAAATGTGATATCCAACTCCTTCCTATTCCAATCCTGAGACTCTTCTGATAGCATGAGATGTGATATCTCAATGCTTCTAATACCAAACCTGAGATCCTTCCGATAGCGAGATGTGATATCTCAATGCTTCTAATACCAAACCTGAGATCCTTCCTATAACATGAGATGTGATATCCAAATCCTTCCCCTTCCAAACCTGAGACCCTCCCTTTAGCATGAGATGTGATATCTAACTCCTTCCCATTCCATTCCTGAGACCCTTCTGATAGCATGAGATGTGATATCTCAATGCCTCTAATACCAAACCTGAGATCCTACCTCTAACATGAAATGAGATATCCAACTCTTTCCCCTTCCAAACCTGAGAGCCTTCCTATAGCATGAGATGTGATATCCAAGTCCTTCCCATTCCAATACTGAGACCCTTCCTATAGCTTGAGATGTGATATCCAACTCCTTCCCATTCCAATTCTGAGACCCTTCCTATAGCATGAGATGTGATATCTCAATGCTTATACCAAACCTGAGAGCCTACCTATAGCATGAGATGTGATATCCAAGTCCATCCCATTCCAATCCTTAGACCCTTCCTACAGCATGCGATGTGAATATCTCAATGATTCTAATACCAAACCAGAGACTCTTCCTATAACATATGGGATATCCAACTCCTTCCCATTCCAATTCTGAGACCCTTCCTATACTATGAGACTTGATATCTCAATGCTTCTAATACCAAACCTGAGACCCGTAATATAACATGAGATGTGATATCCAAATCCTTCCCCTTCCAAACCTTAGACCCATCCTTTATCATGAGATGTGATATCCAACTCCTTCCCATTCCAATCCTGAGACCCTTCCCATATCATGAGATGTGATATCTCAAAGCTTCTAATATCAAACTTGAGACCCTCCCTATAGCATGAGATGTGATATCCAAGTCCTTCCCATTCCAATCCTGAGACCCTTCCTATAGCATGAGATGTGATATCTCAATGCTTCTAATACCAAACCTGAGACCCTTCCTATAACATGAGATGGGAATATCCAACTCCTTCCCATTCCAATCTTGAGACCCTTCCGATAGCAGAGATGTGATATCTCAATGCTTATACCACACCTGAGATCCTTCCTATAACATGAGATGTGATATCCAACTCCTTCCCATTCCAATCCTGAGACACTTCCTATAGCATGAGATGTGATATCTCACTGCTTATACCAAACCTGAGACCCTTCCCATAGCAGGAGATTTGATATCCAACTCCTTCCCATTCCAATCCTCAGACCCTTCCTATAGCATGAGATGTGATATCTCAATGCTTCTAATGTCAAACTTGAGACCCTACCTATAGCATGAGATGTGATATCCAAGTCCTTCCCATTCCAATCCTGAGACACTTCCTATAGCATGAGATGTGATATCTCAATGCTTCTAATACCAAACCTGAGACTCTTCTTATAACATGAGATGGGATATCCAACTCCTTCCAATTCCAATCCTGAGACCCTTTTGATAGCAGAGATGTGATATCTCAATGTTTATACCAAACCTGAGACCCTTCCTACGGCATGAGATGTCATATTCAACTCCTTCCCATTCCAATCCTGAGACCCTTCCTATAGCATGAGATTTGATATCCAACTCCTTCCCATTCCAATCCTGAGACCCTTCCTATAGCATGAGATGTGATGTCTCAATGCTTCTAATACCAAACCTGAGATCCTTCCTATAACATGAGATGTGATATCCAACTCCTTCCATTCCAATCCTGAGACCCTTCCTATAGCATGAGATGTGATATCTCAATGCTTATACCAAACCTGAGACCCTTCCTATAGCATGAGATGTGATATCCAACTCCTTCCCATTCCAATCCTGAGACCCTTCCTATAGCCTGAGATGTGATATCCAATTACTTCCCATTCCAATCCTGAGACCCTTCCTATAGCATGAGATGTGATATCTCAATGCTTATACCAAACCTGAGAGCCTACCTATAACATGAGATGTGATATCCAAGTCCATCCCATTCCAATCCTTAGACCCTTCCTACAGCATGCGATGTGATATCTCAATGATTCTAATACCAAACCAGAGACTCTTCCTATAACATGAGATGGGATATCCAACTCCTTCCCATTCCAATCCTGAGCCGCTTCCGATAGCAGAGATGTGATATCTCAATGCTTATACCAAACCTGAGACCCTTCCTATAACATGAGATGTGATATCCAACTCCTTCCCGTTCCAAACCTGAGACACTAACTATAGCATATGTGATATCCAACTCCTTCCCATTCCAAACATGAGACCCTTCCTATAGCAAGAAAGTAATATCCAACTCCTACCCATTCCAATCCTGAGACCCTTCCTATAGCAAGAGATGTGATATCCAAATCCTTCCCATTCCAATCCTGAGACCCTTCCTATAACATGAGATGTGATATCCAACTCCTTCCCATTCCAACCTGAGAAACTTCCTATAGCATGAGAAGGGATATCCAACTCCTTCCCAATCCAATCCTGAGACCCTTCCGATAGCAGAGATGTGATATCTCAATGCTTATACCAAACCTGGGACCCTTCCTATGGCATGAGATGTGATATCCAACTCCTTGCCATTCAAATCCTGAGACCCTTCCTATAGCATGAGAAGGGATATCCAACTCCTTCCCAATCCAATCCTGAGACCCTTCCGATAGCAGCGACGTGATATCTCAATGCTTCTACCAAACCTGAGACCCTTCCTTTAGCATGAGATGTGATATCCAAATCCTTCACATTCCAATCCTGAGACCCTTCCTATAGCATGAGATGTGATATCTCAATGCTTCTAATACCAAACCTGAGATCCTTCCTATAACATGAGATGTGATATCCAATTCCTTCCCATTCCAAACCTGAGACCCTTCCTATTGGATGAGATGTGATATCCAACTCCTTCCTATTCCAACCCTGACACCCTTCCTATAGCATGAGATGTGATGTCTCAATGCTTCTAATACCAAACCTGAGATCCTTCCTATAACATGAGATGTGATATCCAACTCCTTCCATTCCAATCCTGAGACCCGTCCTATAGCATGAGATGTGATATCTCAATGCTTATACCAAACCTGAGACCCTTCCTATAGCATGAGATGTGATATCTCAATGCTTCTAATACCAAACCTGAGATCCTTCCTCTAACATGAAATGTGATATCCAACTCCTTCCCTTTCCAAACCTAAGAGCCTATCTATAGCATGAGATGTGATATCCAAGTCCATCACATTCCAACCTTTAGACCCTTCCTACAGCATGCAATATGATATCTCAATGATTCTAATAACAAACCTGAGACCCGTCCTATAACATGAGATGGGATATCCAACTCCTTCCCATTCCAATCCTGAGACACTTCCGATAGCAGAGATGTGATATCTCAATGCTTATACCAAACCTGAGACCCTTCCTATAACATGAGATGTGATATCCAAATCCTTCTCGTTCCAAACCTGAGACCCTTCCTTTAGCATGAGATGTGATATCCAGCTCCTTCCCATTCCAATCCTGAGACACTTCCGATAGCATGAGATATGATATCTCAATACTTCTAATACCAAACGTGAGATCCTTCCGATAACATGAGATGTGATATCCAAATCCTTCCCCTTCCAAACCTGAGACCCTCCCTTTAGCATGAAATGTGATATCCAACTCCTTCCTATTCCAATCCTGAGACTCTTCTGATGCATGAGATGCGATATCTCAATGCTTCTAATACCAAACCTGAGATCCTTCCGATAGCATGAGATGTGATATCTCAATGCTTCTAATACCAAACCTGAGATCCTTCCTATAACATGAGATGTGATATCCAAATCCTTCCCCTTCCAAACCTGAGACCCTCCCTTTAGCATGAGATGTGATATCTAACTCCTTCCCATTCCATTCCTGAGACCCTTCTGATAGCATGAGATGTGATATCTCAATGCCTCTAATACCAAACCTGAGATCCTACCTCTAACATGAAATGAGATATCCAACTCTTTCCCCTTCCAAACCTGAGAGCCTTCCTATAGCATGAGATGTGATATCCAAGTCCTTCCCATTCCAATACTGAGACCCTTCCTATAGCTTGAGATGTGATATCCAACTCCTTCCCATTCCAATTCTGAGACCCTTCCTATAGCATGAGATGTGATATCTCAATGCTTATACCAAACCTGAGAGCCTACCTATAGCATGACATGGGATATCCAACTCCTTCCCATTCCAATTCTGAGACCCTTCCTATACTATGAGACTTGATTTCTCAATGCTTCTAATACCAAACCTGAGACCCGTAATATAACATGAGATGTGATATCCAAATCCTTCCCCTTCCAAACCTTAGACCCTTCCTTTATCATGAGATGTGATATCCAACTCCTTCCCATTCCAATCCTGAGACCCTTCCGATATCATGAGATGTGATATCTCAAAGCTTCTAATATCAAACTTGAGACCCTCCCTATAGCATGAGATGTGATATCCAAGTCCTTCCCATTCCAATCCTGAGACCCTTCCTATAGCATGAGATGTGATATCTCAATGCTTCTAATACCAAACCTGAGACCGTTCCTATAACATGAGATGGGAATATCCAACTCCTTCCCATTCCAATATTGAGACCCTTCCGATAGCAGAGATGTGATATCTCAATGCTTATACCACACCTGAGATCCTTCCTATAACATGAGATCTGATATCCAACTCCTTCCCATTCCAATCCTCAGACCCTTCCTATAGCATGAGATGTGATATCTCAATGCTTCTAATGTCAAACTTGAGACCCTACCTATAGCATGAGATGTGATATCCAAGTCCTTCCCATTCCAATCCTGAGACACTTCCTATAGCATGAGATGTGATATCTCAATGCTTCTAATACCAAACCTGAGACTCTTCCTATAACATGAGATGGGATATCCAACTCCTTCCAATTCCAATCCTGAGACCCTTTTGATAGCAGAGATGTGATATCTCAATGTTTATACCAAACCTGAGACCCTTCCTACGGCATGAGATGTCATATTCAACTCCTTCCCATTCCAATCCTGAGACCCTTCCTATAGCATGAGATTTGATATCCAACTCCTTCCCATTCCAATCCTGAGACCCTTCCTATAGCATGAGATGTGATGTCTCAATGCTTCTAATACCAAACCTGAGATCCTTCCTATAACATGAGATGTGATATCCAACTCCTTCCATTCCAATCCTGAGACCCTTCCTATAGCATGAGATGTGATATCTCAATGCTTATACCAAACTTGAGACCCTCCCTATAGCATGAGATGTGATATCCAACTCCTTCCCATTCCAATCCTGAGACCCTTCCTATAGCCTGAGATGTGATATCCAATTCCTTCCCATTCCAATCCTGAGACCCTTCCTATAGCATGAGATGTGATATCTCAATGCTTATACCAAACCTGAGAGCCTACCTATAATATGAGATGTGATATCCAAGTCCATCCCATTCCAATCCTTAGACCCTTCCTACAGCATGCGATGTGATATCTCAATGATTCTAATACCAAACCAGAGACTCTTCCTATAACATGAGATGGGATATCCAACTCCTTCCCATTCCAATCCTGAGCCGCTTCCGATAGCAGAGATGTGATATCTCAATGCTTATACCAAACCTGAGACCCTTCCTATAACATGAGCTGTGATATCCAACTCCTTCCCGTTCCAAACCTGAGACACTAACTATAGCATATGTGATATCCAACTCCTTCCCATTCCAAACATGAGACCCTTCCTATAGCAAGAAAGTAATATCCAACTCCTACCCATTCCAATCCTGAGACCCTTCCTATAGCAAGAGATGTGATATCCAAATCCTTCCCATTCCAATCCTGAGACCCTTCCTATAACATGAGATGTGATATCCAACTCCTTCCCATTCCAACCTGAGACACTTCCTATAGCATGAGAAGGGATATCCAACTCCTTCCCAATCCAATCCTGAGACCCTTCCGATAGCAGAGATGTGATATCTCAATGCTTATACCAAACCTGAGACCCTTCCTATGGCATGAGATGTGATATCCAACTCCTTGCCATTCAAATCCTGAGACCCTTCCTATAGCATGAGAAGGGATATCCAACTCCTTCCCAATCCAATCCTGAGACCCTTCCGATAGCAGCGACGTGATATCTCAATGCTTCTACCAAACCTGAGACCCTTCCTTTAGCATGAGATGTGATATCCAAATCCTTCACATTCCAATCCTGAGACCCTTCCTATAGCATGAGATGTGATATCTCAATGCTTCTAATACCAAACCTGAGATCCTTCCTATAACATGAGATGTGATATCCAATTCCTTCCCATTCCAAACCTGAGACCCTTCCTATTGGATGAGATGTGATATCCAACTCCTTCCCATTCCAACCCTGAGACCCTTCCTATAGCATGAGATGTGATGTCTCAATGCTTCTAATACCAAACCTGAGATCCTTCCTATAACATGAGATGTGATATCCAACTCCTTCCATTCCAATCCTGAGACCCGTCCTATAGCATGAGATGTGATATCTCAATGCTTATACCAAACCCGAGACCCTTCCTATAGCATATGTCATATCCAACTGCTTCCCATTCCAATCCTGAGACCCTTCCTATAGCATAAGATGTGATATCTCAATGCTTCTAATACCAAACCTGAGATCCTTCCTCTAACATGAAATGTGATATCCAACTCCTTCCCTTTCCAAACCTAAGAGCCTATCTATAGCATGAGATGTGATATCCAAGTCCTTCACATTCCAACCCTTAGACCCTTCCTACAGCATGCAATATGATATCTCAATGATTCTAATAACAAACCTGAGACCCGTCCTATAACATGAGATGGGATATCCAACTCCTTCCCATTCCAATCCTGAGACACTTCCGATAGCAGAGATGTGATATCTCAATGCTTATACCAAACCTGAGACCCTTCCTATAACATGAGATGTGATATCCAAATCCTTCTCGTTCCAAACCTGAGACCCTTCCTTTAGCATGAGATGTGATATCCAGCTCCTTCCCATTCCAATCCTGAGACACTTCTGATAGCATGAGATGTGATATCTCAATGCTTCTAATATCAAAACTGAGACCCTCCCTATAGCATGATATGTGATATCTAAGTCCTTCCCATTCCAATCCTGAGACCCTCCCTATAGCATGAGATGTGATATCCAACTCCTTCCCATTCCAATCCTGAGACCCTTCCTATAGCATGAGATATGATATCTTAATACTTCTAATACCAAACGTGAGATCCTTCCGATAACATGAGATGTGATATCCAAATCCTTCCCCTTCCAAACCTGAGACCCTCCCTTTAGCATGAAATGTGATATCCAACTCCTTCCTATTCCAATCCTGAGACTCTTCTGATAGCATGAGATGCGATATCTCAATGCTTCTAATACCAAACCTGAGATCCTTCCGATAGCATGAGATGTGATATCTCAATGCTTCTAATACCAAACCTGAGATCCTTCCTATAACATGAGATGTGATATCCAAATCCTTCCCCTTCCAAACCTGAGACCCCCCCTTTAGCATGAGATGTGATATCTAACTCCTTCCCATTCCATTCCTGAGACCCTTCTGATAGCATGAGATGTGATATCTCAATGCCTCTAATACCAAACCTGAGATCCTACCTCTAACATGAAATGAGATATCCAACTCTTTCCCCTTCCAAACCTGAGAGCCTTCCTATAGCATGAGATGTGATATCCAAGTCCTTCCCATTCCAATACTGAGACCCTTCCTATAGCTTGAGATGTGATATCTCAATGCTTATACCAAACCTGAGAGCCTACCTATAGCATGAGATGTGATATCCAAGTCCATCCCATTCCAATCCTTAGACCCTTCCTACAGCATGCGATGTGAATATCTCAATGATTCTAATACCAAACCAGAGACTCTTCCTATAACATGAGATGGGATATCCAACTCCTTCCCATTCCAATTATGAGACCCTTCCTATACTATGAGACTTGATATCTCAATGCTTCTAATACCAAACCTGAGACCCGTAATATAACATGAGATGGGATATCCAACTCCTTCCAATTCCAATCCTGAGACCCTTTTGATAGCAGAGATGTGATATCTCAATGTTTATACCAAACCTGAGACCCTTCCTACGGCATGAGATGTCATATTCAACTCCTTCCCATTCCAATCCTGAGACCCTTCCTATAGCATGAGATGTGATGTCTCAATGCTTCTAATACCAAACCTGAGATCCTTCCTATAACATGAGATGTGATATCCAACTCCTTCCATTCCAATCCTGAGACCCTTCCTATAGCATGAGATGTGATATCTCAATGCTTATACCAAACCTGAGATCCTTCCTCTAACATGAAATGTGATATCCAACTCCTTCACTTTCCAAACCTGAGAGCCTATCTATAGCATGAGATGTGATATCCAAGTCCTTCCCATTCCAATCCTTAGACCCTTCCTACAGCATGCAATATGATATCTCAATGATTCTAATAAAAAACCTGAGACCCGTCCTATAACATGAGATGGGATATCCAACTCCTTCCCATTCCAATCCTGAGACACGTCCGATAGCAGAGATGTGATATCTCAATGTTTATACCAAACCTGAGACCCTTCCTATAACATGAGATGTGATATCCAACTCCTTCCCGTTCCAAACCTGAGACCCTTCCTTTAGCATGAGATGTGATATCCAGCTCCTTCCCATTCCAATCCTGAGACACTTCGATAGCATAAGATGTGATATCTCAATGCTTCTAATATCAAAACTGAGACCCTCCCTATAGCATATGTGATATCTAAGTCCTTCCCATTCCAATCCTGAGACCCTTCCTATAGCATGAGATGTGATATCTCAATGCTTCTACCAAACCTGAGACCCTTCCTTTAGCATGAGATGTGATATCCAACTCCTTCCCATTCCAATCCTGAGACCCTTCCTATAGCATGAGATGTGATATCTCAATACTTCTAATACCAAACCTGAGATCCTTCCGATAACATGAGATGTGATATCTCAATACTTCTAATACCAAACCTGAGATCCATCCTATAACATGAGATGTGATATCCAAATCCTTCCCCTTCCAAACCTGAGACCCTCCATTTAGCATGAGATGTGATATCCAACTCCTTCCCATTCCAATCCTGAGACCCTTCTGATAGCATAACATATGATATCTCAATGCTTCTATACCAAACCTGAGATCCTTCTGATAGCATGAGATGTGATATCTCAATGCTTCTAATACCAAACCTGAGATCCTACCTCTAACATGAAATGTGATATCCAACTCTTTCCCCTTGCAAACCTGAGAGCCTTCCTATAGCATGAGATGTGATATCCAAGTCCTTCCCATTCCAATCCTGAGACCCTTCCTATAACATGAGATGTGATATCCAACTCCTTCCCATTCCAACCTGAGACCCTTCCTATAGCATGAGATGGGATATCCAACTCCTTCCAAATCCAATCCCGATACCCTTCCGATAGCATGAGATGTGATATCCCAATGCTTCTACCAAACCTGAGACCCATATTATGGCATGAGATGTGATATCAAACTCCTTCCCATTCTAATCCTGAGACCCTTCCTATACCATGAGACTTGATATCTCAATGCTTCTAATACCAAACCTGAGACCCGTCCTATAACATGAGATGTGATATCCAAATCCTTCCCCTTCCAAACCTTAGACCCTTCCTTTATCATGAGATGTGATATCCAACTCCTTCCCATTCCAATCTTGAGACCCTTCCGATATCATGAAATGTGATATCTCAATGCTTCTATCAAACTTGAGACCCTCCCTATAGCATGAGATGTGATATCCAAGTCCTTCCCTTTCCAATCCTGAGACCCTTCCTATAGCATGAGATGTGATATCTCAATGCTTCTAATACCAAACCTGAGACCCTTCCTATAACATGAGATGGGAATATCCAACTCCTTCCCATTCCAATCCTTAGACCCTTCCTACAGCATGCAATATGATATCTCAATGATTTTAATAAAAAACCTGAGACCCGTCCTATAACATGAGATGGGATATCCAACTCCTTCCCATTCCAATCCTGAGACACTTCCGATGGTAGAGATGTGATATCTCAATGTTTATACCAAACCTGAGACCTTTCCTATAACATGAGATGTGATATCCAACTCCTTCCCATTCCAATCCTGAGACCCTTCCTATAGCATGAGATGTGATATCCAACTCCATCCCATTCCAATCCTGAGACCCTTCTGATAGCATAAGATATGATATCTCAATGCTTCTTTACCAAACCTGAGATCCTTCTGATAGCATATGTGATATCTCAATGCTTCTAATACCAAACCTGAGATCCTACATCTAACATGAAATGTGATATCCAACTCTTTCCCCTTGCAAACCTGAGAGCCTTCCTATAGCATGAGATGTGATATCCAAGTCCTTCCCATTCCAATCCTGAGACCCTTCCTATAACATGAGATGTGATATCCAACTCCTTCCCATTCCAACCTGAGACCCTTCCTATAGCATGAGATGGGATATCCAACTCCTTCCAAATCCAATCCCGATACCCTTCCGATAGCATGAGATGTGATATCCCAATGCTTCTACCAAACCGAGACCCATATTATGGCATGAGATGTGATATCAAACTCCTTCCCATTCTAATCCTGAGACCCTTCCTATACCATGAGACTTGATATCTCAATGCTTCTAATACCAAACCTGAGACCCGTCCTATAACATGAGATGTGATATCCAAATCCTTCCCCTTCCAAACCTTAGACCCTTCCTTTATCATGAGATGTGATATCCAACTCCTTCCCATTCCAATCCTGAGACCCTTCCTATAGCATGAGATGTGATATCTCAATGCTTCTAATACCAAACCTGAGACCCTTCCTATAACAAGAGATGGGAATATCCAACTCCTTCCCATTCCAATCCTTAGACCCTTCCTACAGCATGCAATATGATATCTCAATGATTTTAATAAAAAACCTGAGACCCGTCCTATAACATGAGATGGGATATCCAACTCCTTCCCATTCCAATCCTGAGACACTTCCGATGGTAGAGATGTGATATCTCAATGTTTATACCAAACCTGAGACCTTTCCTATAACATGAGATGTGATATCCAACTCCTTCCCATTCCAATCCTGAGACCCTTCCTATAGCATGAGATGTGATATCCAACTCCATCCCATTCCAATCCTGAGACCCTTCTGATAGCATAAGATATGATATCTCAATGCTTCTATACCAAACCTGAGATCCTTCTGATAGCATATGTGATATCTCAATGCTTCTAATACCAAACCTGAGATCCTACATCTAACATGAAATGTGATATCCAACTCTTTCCCCTTGCAAACCTGAGAGCCTTCCTATAGCATGAGATGTGATATCCAAGTCCTTCCCATTCCAATCCTGAGACCCTTCCTATAGCATGAGATGTGATATCCCAATGCTTCTACCAAACCTGAGACCCATATTATGGCATGAGATGTGATATCAAACTCCTTCCCATTCTAATCCTGAGACCCTTCCTATACCATGAGACTTGATATCTCAATGCTTCTAATACCAAACCTGAGACCCGTCCTATAACATGAGATGTGATTTCCTAATCCTTCCCCTTCCAAACCTTAGACCCTTCCTTTATCATGAGATGTGATATCCAACTCCTTCCCATTCCAATCTTGAGACCCTTCCGATATCATGAAATGTGATATCTCAATGCTTCTATCAAACTTGAGACCCTCCCTATAGCATGAGATGTGATATCCAAGTCCTTCCCATTCCAATCCTGAGACCCTTCCTATAGCATGAGATGTGATATCTCAATGCTTCTAATACCAAACCTGAGACCCTTCCTATAACATGAGATGGGAATATCCAACTCCTTCCCATTCCAATCCTTAGACCCTTCCTACAGCATGCAATATATCTCAATGATTTTAATAAAAAACCTGAGACCCGTCCTATAACATGAGATGGGATATCCAACTCCTTCCCATTCCAATCCTGAGACACTTCCGATGGTAGAGATGTGATATCTCAATGTTTATACCAAACCTGAGACCCTTCCTATAACATGAGATGTGATATCCAACTCCTTCCCATTCCAATCCTGAGACCCTTCCTATAGCATGAGATGTGATATCCAACTCCATCCCATTCCAATCCTGAGACCCTTCCTATAGCATGAGATGTGATGTCTCAATGCTTCTAATACCAAACCTGAGATCCTTCCTTTAACATGAGATGTGATATCCAACTCCTTCCATTCCAATCCTTAGACCCTTCCTACAGCATGCAATATGATATCTCAATGATTTTAATAAAAAACCTGAGACCCGTCCTATAACATGAGATGGGATATCCAACTCCTTCCCATTCCAATCCTGAGACACTTCCGATAGCAGAGATGTGATATCTCAATGTTTATACCAAACCCGAGACCCTTCTTATAACATGAGATGTGATATCCAACTCCTTCCCATTCCAATCCTGAGACACTTCCGATAGCATGAGATGTGATATCTCAAGGCTTCTAATATCAAAACTGAGACCCTCTCTATAGCATGATATGTGATATCTAAGTCCTTCCCATTCCAATCCTCAGACCCTATAGCATGAGATGTGATATCTCAATGCTTATCCTTGATTCCTGTAGTAAATTGATTTCCTTTGCAGGCCGACTCCTGTCACGAATGCCTTGTCTGCATGCATTCTCCCCTGGCCATTCGCTCACCGTGGCTATTTGCCTACCCCCTTCCTCTCTCAGTGGATGGACATCTCCATCCTTGCCTCCTACCACTCAACTCCGCCTACTTGGAGGATTCAACATGAACCTGTATGCTTCCTGACCTGGACTTTTACGAGATCTGCAACTCTTCATGTCGCTGGCCCTACACACTGCAGGGAATACTCGGGATTTTCTGATCTCAGACCTCCCCCTCTGTAACCCTCTCAACAATCCTCTCCCGTGGTGATCAAGTTCTCATCTCCAAAGAAGGCTAACTGCCAGCTATTCCTCCTCAGAGGAGTTCTCCCTTTCTGTCCCTGCTCCCTGCACAGTTTCGCGTTGCAAACACTCGCTTTCCTGCTCTCTGGTTTAGACGCTTTTCCTTCTCAGAGGCCTTCTTCCTTTCTGCCCTTTTCGCGTTGCAAGTACTCGCTTCCCAGCTCTCTGGTTCAGACGCGTGTTCCCTGCCTTCTCTCCTCTTCCCGCTGCCTTCAAATCAAAAAATGAGCTCCAAAAGATACACAGTGCTCAGAATGCTCTATAACACCCATTATTCAACATATAGCCGTAACCCGCTAGACGTATTGAAACGTGCTGTAAACTAGCAAAAACAGCTAGAAAATGTACTTTCCTCGCGTTTTTGTAAATGCTAATTCTGATGGGTTCCCATGTATGTACTGTCCGTGCGTTTGTTGTCGAATCCTGAAGTTTTTAACCACTGTTCTCCCATACAAGGGGGGGGTCAACGTCTACTGCTGTTCACAGGCTGAATGTATACGGCTGAAATCTTCAAGGCATTATCAGCTTTCCTGACTGTTTTGGAACGTGTATTTGCCATCTGTTAATGCAGTCGCCCTGTGTTCATCGTCCCTTCTACTTCACAGGCTGCACGCCCCTGGTGATCACATTCTCCTCTCCAGAGCAGGCTGACTACCAGCTGCTCCTCCTCATAGGCGTTCATCCTTTCTGTCCCTGCTCCCTGCACCGTTCCGCGTTGCATGTACTCGCTTCCCAGCTCTCTGGTTTAGATGCGTGTTCCCTGCCTTCTCTCCTCTTCCTACAGCCTTCCAATGAGCTCCACAAGATAGTGTTCAGAATGCTTTATAACCCCATTATTCAACATATAGCTGTAACCCGCTAGACGTATTGAAACGTGCTAAAAACGAGCAGAAACAGCTCGAAAATGTACTTTTCTCGCGTTTTGGTAAATGCGAATTCTGGTGGATTCCCATTTTGTACTCTGTTCGTGCGTTTGTTCAGTCGAATCCTGGTCTTTTGAACCACTCTTCTCCCATACAAAGGAGGGTCAAAATGTGTTGTTCACAGGCTGAATTTATACTGCTGAAATGCTCGCTTCCCTGCTCTCTGGTTTAGACTCGTGTACCCTGCATTTACCAAAACGCGAGGGAAGTACATTTTCTAGCTGTTTTTGCTAGTTTTTAGCACGTTTCAATACGTCTAGCGGGTTACAGCTATATGTTGAATAATGGGTGTTATAAAGCATTCTGAACACTATCTTGTGGAGCAAATTGGAAGGCTGTAGCAAGAGGACAGAAGGCAGGGAACACGCATCTAAACCAGAGAGCTGGGACGCGAGTACATGCAACGCGAAACGGTGCAGGGAGCAGGGACAGAAAGGATGAACACTTATGAGGAGGAGCAGCTGGTAGTTAGCCTGCAAAGGAGAGAAGAATGTGATCACTAGGGGAGTGCAGCCTGTAAACTAGAAGGAACGATGAACAAAGGGCGACTGCATTAACAGATGGCAAATACACGTTCCAAAACAGTCAGGAAAGCTGATAATGCCTTGAAGATTTCAGCCGTATACATTCAGCCTGTGAACAGCAGATGTTGACCCCCCCTCCCTAGTATGGGAGAACAGTGGTTAAAAACTTCAGGATTCGACACAAAGGCACGGACACAGTACATACAACATGGGAACCCACCAGAATTCGCCTTTACAAAAACGCGAGGGAAGTACATTTTCTAGCTATTTTTGTAGTTTTTAGCACGTTTCAATACGTCTAGCGGGTTACAGCTATATGTTGAATAATGGGGTTATAAAGCATTCTGAACACTATCTAGTGGAGCTCATAGGAAGGCTGTAGGAAGAGGAGAGAAGGCAGGGAACACGCATCTAAACCAGAGAGCAGGGAAGCGAGCATTTCAGCAGTATAAATTCAGCCTGTGAACAACACATTTTGACCCTCCTTTGTATGGGAGAAGAGTGGTTCAAAAGACAAGGATTCGACTGAACAAACGCACGAACAGAGTACGAAATGGGAATCCACCAGAATTCGCATTTACCAAAACGCGAGAAAAGTACATTTTCGAGCTGTTTCTGCTCGTTTTTAGCACGTTTCAATACGTCTAGCGGGTTACAGCTATATGTTGAATAATGGGGTTATAAAGCATTCTGAACACTATCTTGTGGAGCTCATTGGAAGGCTGTAGGAAGAGGAGAGAAGGCAGGGAACACGCATCTAAACCAGAGAGCTGGGAAGCGAGTACATGCAACGCGGAACGGTGCAGGGAGCAGGGACAGAAAGGATGAACGCCTATGAGGAGGAGCAGCTGGTAGTCAGCCTGCTCTGGAGAGGAGAATGTGATCACCAGGGGCGTGCAGCCTGTGAAGTAGAAGGGACGATGAACACAGGGCGACTGCATTAACAGATGGCAAATACACGTTCCAAAACAGTCAGGAAAGCTGATAATGCCTTGAAGATTTCAGCCGTATACATTCAGCCTGTGAACAGCAGTAGACGTTGACCCCCCTTGTATGGGAGAACAGTGGTTAAAAACTTCAGGATTCGACAACAAACGCACGGACAGTACATACATGGGAACCCATCAGAATTAGCATTTACAAAAACGCGAGGAAAGTACATTTTCTAGCTGTTTTTGCTAGTTTACAGCACGTTTCAATACGTCTAGCGGGTTACGGCTATATGTTGAATAATGGGGGTTATAGAGCATTCTGAGAACTGTGTATCATTTGGAGCTCATTTTTTGATTTGAAGGCAGCGGGAAGAGGAGAGAAGGCAGGGAACACGCGTCTAAACCAGAGCTGGGAAGCGAGTACTTGCAACGCGAAAAGGACAGAAAGGAAGAAGGCCTCTGAGAAGGAAAAGCGTCTAAACCAGAGAGCAGGAAAGCGAGTGTTTGCAACGCGAAACTGTGCAGGGAGCAGGGACAGAAAGGGAGAACTCCTCTGAGGAGGAATAGCTGGCAGTTAGCCTTCTTTGGAGATGAGAACTTGATCACCACGGGAGAGGATTGTTGAGAGGGTTACAGAGGGGGAGGTCTGAGATCAGAAAATCCCGAGTATTCCCTGCAGTGTGTAGGGCCAGCGACATGAAGAGTTGCAGATCTCGTAAAAGTCCAGGTCAGGAAGCATACAGGTTCATGTTGAATTCTCCAAGTAGGCGGAGTTGAGTGGTAGGAGGCAAGGATGGAGAAGTCCATCCACTGAGAGAGGAAGGGGGTAGGCAAATAGCCACGGTGAGCGAATGGCCAGGGGAGAATGCATGCAGACAAGGCATTCGTGACAGGAGTCGGCCTGCAAAGGAAATCAATTTACTACAGGAATCAAGGATAAGCATTGAGATATCACATCTCATGCTATAGGGTCTCAGGATTGGAATGGGAAGGACTTAGATATCACATATCATGCTATAGAGAGGGTCTCAGTTTTGATATTAGAAGCCTTGAGATATCACATCTCATGCTATCGGAAGTGTCTCAGGATTGGAATGGGAAGGAGCTGGATATCACATCTCATGCTAAAGGAAGGGTCTCAGGTTTGGAACGGGAAGGAGTTGGATATCACATCTCATGTTATAACAAGGGTCTCGGGTTTGGTATAAACATTGAGATATCACATCTCTGCTATCGGAAGTGTCTCAGGATTGGAATGGGAAGGAGTTGGATATCCCATCTCATGTTATAGGACGGGTCTCAGGTTTTTTATTAAAATCATTGAGATATCATATTGCATGCTGTAGGAAGGGTCTAAGGATTGGAATGGAAGGAGTTGGATATCACATCTCATGTTAAAGGAAGGATCTCAGGTTTGGTATTAGAAGCATTGAGACATCACATCTCATGCTATAGGAAGGGTCTCAGGATTGGAATGGGATGGAGTTGGATATCACATCTCATGCTATAGGAAGGGTCTCAGGATTGGAATGGGAAGGAGTTGGATATCACATCTCATGTTATAGGAAGGGTCTCAGGTTTGGTATAAACATTGAGATATCACATCTCTACCACCGGAAGTGTCTCAGGATTGGAATGGGAAGGAGTTGGATATCCCATCTCATGTTATAGGACGGGTCTCAGGTTTTTTATTAAAATCATTGAGATATATTGCATGCTGTAGGAAGGGTCTAAGGATTGGAATGGGAAGGAGTTGGATATTCCCATCTCATGTTATAGGAAGGGTCTCAGGTTTGGTATTAGAAGCATTGAGATATCACATCTCATGGTATAGGAAGGGTCTCAGGATTGGAATGGGAAGGACTTGGATATCACATCTCATGCTATAGGGAGGGTCTCAAGTTTGATAGAAGCATTGAGATATCACATTTCATGATATCGGAAGGGTCTCAAGATTGGAATGGGAAGGAGTTGGATATCACATCTCATGATAAAGGAAGGGTCTAAGGTTTGGAAGGGGAAGGATTTGGATATCACATCTCATGTTATAGGACGGGTCTCAGGTTTGGTATTAGAAGCATTGAGATATCAAGTCTCATGGTATAGGAAGGGTCTCAGGATTAGAATGGGAAGGAGTTTGATATCACATCTCATGCCATAATATGGGTCTCGGGTTTGGTAGAAGCATTGGGATATCACATCTCATGCTATCGGAAGGGTATCGGGATTGGATTTGGAAGGAGTTGGATATCCCATCTCATGCTATAGGAAGGGTCTCAGGTTGGAATGGGAAGGAGTTGGATATCACATCTCATGTTATAGGAAGGGTCTCAGGATTGGAATGGGAAGGACTTGGATATCACATCTCATGGTATAGGAAGGCTCTCAGGTTTGCAAGGGGAAAGAGTTGGATATCACATTTCATGTTAGAGGTAGGATCTCAGGTTTGGTATTAGAAGCATTGAGATATCACATCTCATGCTATCAGAAGGATCTCAGGTTTGGTATAGAAGCATTGAGATATCATATCTTATGCTATCAGAAGGGTCTCAGGATTGGAATGGGAAGGAGTTGGATATCACATCTCATGCTAAAGGGAGGGTCTCAGGTTTGGAAGGGGAAAGATTTGGATATCACATCTCATGTTATAGGATGGATCTCAGGTTTGGTATTAGAAGTATTGAGATATCACATCTCATGTTATCGGAAGGATCTCAGGTTTGGTAGAAGTATTGAGATATCACATCTCATGCTATAGGAAGGGTCTCAGGATTGGAATGGGAAGGAGTTGGATATCACATCTCATGCTAAAGGAAGGGTCTCAGGTTTGGTAGAAGCATTGAGATATCACATCTCATGCTATAGGAAGCGTCTCAGGATTGGAATGGGAAGGACTTAGATATCACATATGGTGTAGGGAGGGTCTCAGCTTTGATATTAGAAGCATTGAGATATCACATCTTATGCTATCAGAAGTGTCTCAGGATTGGAATGGGAAGGAGCTGGATATCACATCTCATGCTAAAGGAAGGGTCTCAGGTTTGGAACGGGAAGGAGTTGGATATCACATCTCATGTTATAGGACGGGTCTCAGGTTTTTTATTAGAATCATTGAGATATCATATTGCATGCTGTAGGAAGGGTCTAGGGATTGGAATGGGAAGGACTTGGATATCACATCTCATGCTATAGATAGGCTCTCAGGTTTGGAAAGTGAAGGAGTTGGATATCACATTTCATGTTAGAGGAAGGATCTCAGGTTTGGTATTAGAGGCATTGAGATATCACATCTCATGCTATAGGAAGGGTCTCAGGATTGGAATGGGAAGGAGTTGGATATCACATCTCATGCTATAGGAAGGGTCTCAGGTTTGGTATAAGCATTGAGATATCACATCTCATGCTATAGGAAGGGTCTCAGGATTGGAATGGAAGGAGTTGGATATCACATCTCATGTTATAGGAAGGATCTCAGGTTTGGTATTAGAAGCATTGAGACATCACATCTCATGCTATAGGAAGGGTCTCAGGATTGGAATGGGAAGAAGTTGAATATGACATCTCATGCCGTAGGAAGGGTCTCAGGTTTGGTATAAACATTGAGATATCACATCTCTGCTATCAAAAGGGTCTCAGGATTGGAATTGGAAGGAGTTGGATATCCCATCTCATGTTATAGGAAGAGTCTCAGGTTTGGTATTAGAAGCATTGAGATATCACATCTCATGCTATAGGAAGTGTCTCAGGATTGGAATGGGAAGGACTTGGATATCACATCTCATGCTATAGGTAGGGTCTCAAGTTTGACATTAGAAGCATTGAGATATCACATCTCATGCTATAGGAAGGGTCTGAGGATTGGAATGGGAAGGAGTTGGATATCACATCTCCTGCTATGGGAAGGGTCTCAGGTTTGGTATAAGCAGTGAGATATCACATCTCATGCTATAGGAAGTGTCTCAGGATTGGAATGGGAAGGAGTTGGATATCACATCTCATGTTATAGGAAGGATCTCAGGTGTGGTATAAGCATTGAGATATCACATCTCTGCTATCGGAAGGGTCTCAAGATTGGAATGGGAAGGAGTTGGATATTCCCATCTCATCTTATAGGAAGGGTCTCAGGTTTGGTATTAGAAGCATCGAGATATCACATCTCATGCTATAGGAAGGGTCTCAGGATTGGAATGGGAAGGACTTGGATATCACATCTCATGCTATAGGGAGGGTCTCAAGTTTGATATTAGAAGCTTTGAGATATCACATCTCATGATATCGGAAGGGTCTCAGGATTGGAATGGGAAGGAGTTGGATATCACATCTCATGATAAAGGAAGGGTCTAAGGTTTGGAAGGGGAAGGATTTGGATATCACATCTCATGTTATATTACGGGTCTCAGGTTTGGTATTAGAAGCATTGAGATATCAAGTCTCATAGTATAGGAAGGGTCTCATAATTGGAATGGGAAGGAGTTGGATATCCCATCTCATGTTATAGGAAGAGTCTCTGGTTTGGTATTAGAATCATTGAGATATTCACATCGCATGCTGTAGGAAGGGTCTAAGGATTGGAATGGGATGGACTTGGATATCACATCTCATGCTATAGGTAGGCTCTCAGGTTTGGTATAAGCATTGAGATATCACATCTCATGCTATAGGAAGGGTCTCAGAATTGGAATGGGAAGGAGTTGGATATCACATCTCAAGCTATAGGAAGGGTCTCAGTATTGGAATGGGAAGGACCTGGATATCACATCTCATGCTATAGGAAGGCTCTCAGGTTTGGAAGGGGAAAGAGTTGGATATCTCATTTCATGTTAGAGGTATGATCTCAGGTTTGGTATTAGAGGCATTGAGATATCACATCTCATGCTATCAGAAGGGTCTCAGGAATGGAATGGGAAGGAGTTAGATATCACATCTCATGCTAAAGGGGGGGTCTCAGGTTTGGAAGGGGAAGGATTTGGATATCACATCTCATGTTATAGGAAGGATCTCAGGTTTGGTATTAGAAGCATTGAGATATCACATCTCATGCTATCGGAAGGATCTCAGGTTTGGTATTAGAAGCATTGAGATATCACATCTCATGCTATCAGAAGAGTCTCAGGATTGGAATAGGAAGGAGTTGGATATCACATTTCATGCTAAAGAGAGGGTCTCAGGTTTGGAAGGGAAAGGATTTGGATATCACATCTCATGTTATCGGAAGGATCTCACGTTTGGTATTAGAAGTATTGAGATATCATATCTCATGCTATAGGAAGGGTCTCAGGATTGGAATGGGAAGGAGTTGGATATCACATCTCATGCTATAGGGAGGGTCTCAGGATTGGAATGGGAAGGACTTAGATATCACATATCATGCTATAGGGAGGGTCTCAGTTTTGATATTAGAAGCATTGAGATATCACATCTCATGCTATCGGAAGTGTCTCAGGATTGGAATGGGAAGGAGCTGGATATCACATCTCATGCTAAAGGAAGGGTCTCAGGTTTGGAACGAGAAGGATTTGGATATCACATCTCATGTTATATGAAGGGTCTCAGGTTTGGTATAAGCATTGAGATATCACATCTCTGCTATCGGAAGTGTCTCAGGATTGGAATGGGAAGGAGTTGGATATCCCATCTCATGTTATAGGACGGGTCTCAGGTTTGTTATTAGAATCATTGAGATATCATATTGCATGCTGTAGGAAGGGTCTAAGGGTTGGAATGTGAAGGACTTGGATATCACATCTCATGCTATAGATAGGCTCTTAGGTTTGGAAAGGGAAGGAGTTGGATATCACATTTCATGTTAGAGGAAGGATCTCAGGTTTGGTATTAGAAGCATTGAGATATCACATCTTATGCTATAGGAAGGGTCTCAGGATTGGAATGGGAAGCAGTTGGATATGACATATGCTATAGGAAGGGTCTCAGGTTTGGTATAAGCATTGAGATATCACATCTCATGCTATAGGACGGGTCTCAGGATTGGAATGGAAGGAGTTGGATATCACATCTCATGTTATAGGAAGGATCTCAGGTTTGGTATTAGAAGCATTGAGACATCACATGTCATGCTATAGGAAGGGTCTCAGGGTTGGAATGGGAAGGAGTTGGATATCACATCTCATCCAATAGGAAGGGTCTCAGGTTTGGAATGGGAAGGAATTGGATATCACATCTCATGTTATAGGAAGGATCTCAGGTTTGGTATTAGAAGCATTGAGATATCACATCTCATGCTATAGGAAGGGTCTCAGGATTGGAATGTGAAGGATTTGGATATCACATCTCATGCTAAAGGAAGGGTCTCAGGTTTGGTAGAAGCATTGAGATATCACGTCGCTGCTATCGGAAGGGTCTCAGGATTGGATTGGGAAGGAGTTGGATATCCCTTCTCATGCTATAGGAAGGGTCTCAGGATTTGAATGGCAAGGAGTTGGATATCACATCTCATGCCATAGGAAGGGTCTCAGGTTTGGTATAAGCATTGAGATATCACATCTCTGCTATCGGAAGGGTCTCAGGATTGGATTGGGAAGGAGTTGGATATCCCTTCTCATGCTATAGGAAGTGTCTCAGGTTGGAATGGGAAGGAGTTGGATATCACATCTCATGTTATAGGAAGGGTCTCAGGATTGGAATGGGAAGGATTTGGATATCACATCTCTTGCTATAGGAAGGGTCTCAGGATTGGAATGGGTAGGAGTTGGATATTACTTTCTTGCTATAGGAAGGGTCTCATGTTTGGAATGGGAAGGAGTTGGATATCACATATGCTATAGTTAGTGTCTCAGGTTTGGAACGGGAAGGAGTTGGATATCACATCTCATGTTATAGGAAGGGTCTCAGGTTTGGTATAAGCATTGAGATATCACATCTCTGCTATCGGAAGCGGCTCAGGATTGGAATGGGAAGGAGTTGGATATCTCATCTCATGTTATAGGAAGAGTCTCTGGTTTGGTATTAGAATCATTGAGATATCACATCGCATGCTGTAGGAAGGGTCTAAGGATTGGAATGGGATGGACTTGGATATCACATCTCATATTATAGGTAGGCTCTCAGGTTTGGTATAAGCATTGAGATATCACATCTCATGCTATAGGAAGGGTCTCAGGATTGGAATGGGAAGGAATTGGATATCACATCTCAGGCTATAGGAAGGGTCTCAGGATTGGAATGGGAAGGAGTTGGATATCACATCTCATGCTATAGGAAGGGTCTCAGGTTTGGTATAAGCATTGAGATATCACATCTCATGCTATAGGAAGGGTCTCAGGATTGGAATGGAAGGAGTTGGATATCACATCTCATGTTATAGGAAGGATCTCAGGTTTGGTATTAGAAGCATTGAGACATCACATCTCATGCTATAGGAAGGGTCTCAGGATTGGAATGGGAAGGAGTTGGATATCAAATCTCATGCTATAGGAAGGGTCTCAAGATTGGAATGGGAAGGAGTTGAATATGACATCTCATGCCGTAGGAAGGGTCTCAGGTTTGGTATAAACATTGAGATATCACATCTCTGCTATCAAAAGGGTCTCAGGATTGGAATTGGAAGGAGTTGGATATCCCATCTCATGTTATAGGAAGAGTCTCAGGTTTGGTATTAGAAGCATTGAGATATCACATCTCATGCTATAGGAAGTGTCTCAGGATTGGAATGGGAAGGACTTGGATATCACATCTCATGCTATAGGTAGGGTCTCAAGTTTGACATTAGAAGCATTGAGATATCACATCTCATGCTATAGGAAGGGTCTGAGGATTGGAATGGGAAGGAGTTGGATATCACATCTCCTGCTATGGGAAGGGTCTCAGGTTTGGTATAAGCAGTGAGATATCAAATCTCATGCTATAGGAAGTGTCTCAGGATTGGAATGGGAAGGAGTTGGATATTCCCATCTCATGTTATAGGAACGGTCTCAGGTTTGGTATTAGAAGCATTGAGATATCACATCTCATGCTATAGGAAGGGTCTCAGGATTGGAATGGGAAGGACTTGGATATCACATCTCATGCTATAGGGAGGGTCTCAAGTTTGATATTAGAAGCTTTGAGATATCACATCTCATGATATCGGAAGGGTCTCAGGATTGGAATGGGAAGGAGTTTGTTATCACATCTCATGATAAAGGAAGGGTCTAAGGTTTGGAAGGGGAAGGATTTGGATATCACATCTCATGTTATATTACGGGTCTCAGGTTTGGTATTAGAAGCATTGAGATATCAAGTCTCATAGTATAGGAAGGGTCTCAGAATTGGAATGGGAAGGAGTTGGATATCCCATCTCATGTTATAGGAAGAGTCTCTGGTTTGGTATTAGAATCATTGACATATTCACATCGCATGCTGTAGGAAGGGTCTAAGGATTGGAATGGGATGGACTTGGATATCACATCTCATGCTATAGGTAGGCTCTCAGGTTTGGTATAAGCATTGAGATATCACATCTCATGCTATAGGAAGGGTCTCAGAATTGGAATGGGAAGGAGTTGGATATCACATCTCAAGCTATAGGAAGGGTCTCAGTATTGGAATGGGAAGGACTTGGATATCACATCTCATGCTATAGGAAGGCTCTCAGGTTTGGAAGGGGAAAGAGTTGGATATCTCATTTCATGTTAGAGGTAGGATCTCAGGTTTGGTATTAGAGGCATTGAGATATCACATCTCATGCTATCAGAAGGGTCTCAGTAATGGAATGGGAAGGAGTTAGATATCACATCTCATGCTAAAGGGAGGGTCTCAGGTTTGGAAGGGGAAGGATTTGGATATCACATCTCATGTTATAGGAAGGATCTCAGGTTTGGTATTAGAAGCATTGAGATATCACATCTCATGCTATCGGAAGGATCTCAGGTTTGGTATTAGAAGCATTGAGATATCACATCTCATGCTATCAGAAGAGTCTCAGGATTGGAATAGGAAGGAGTTGGATATCACATTTCATGCTAAAGGGGGGGTCTCAGGTTTGGAAGGGGAAGGATTTGGATATCACATCTCATGTTATCGGAAGGATCTCACGTTTGGTATTAGAAGTATTGAGATATCATATCTCATGCTATAGGAAGGGTCTCAGGATTGGAATGGGAAGGAGTTGGATATCACATCTCATGCTATAGGGAGGGTCTCAGGATTGGAATGGGAAGGACTTAGATATCACATATCATGCTATAGGGAGGGTCTCAGTTTTGATATTAGAAGCATTGAGATATCACATCTCATGCTATCGGAAGTGTCTCAGGATTGGAATGGGAAGGAGCTGGATATCACATCTCATGCTAAAGGAAGGGTCTCAGGTTTGGAACGAGAAGGATTTGGATATCACATCTCATGTTATAGGAAGGGTCTCAGGTTTGGTATAAGCATTGAGATATCACATCTCTGGTATCGGAAGTGTCTCAGGATTGGAATGGGAAGGAGTTGGATATCCCATCTCATGTTATAGGACGGGTCTCAGGTTTGTTATTAGAATCATTGAGATATCATATTGCATGCTGTAGGAAGGGTCTAAGGGTTGGAATGTGAAGGACTTGGATATCACATCTCATGCTATAGATAGGCTCTTAGGTTTGGAAAGGGAAGGAGTTGGATATCACATTTCATGTTAGAGGAAGGATCTCAGGTTTGGTATTAGAAGCATTGAGATATCACATCTCATGCTATAGGAAGGGTCTCAGGATTGGAATGGGAAGCAGTTGGATATGACATCTCATGCTATAGGAAGGGTCTCAGGTTTGGTATAAGCATTGAGATATCACATCTCATGCTATAGGACGGGTCTCAGGATTGGAATGGAAGGAGTTGGATATCACATCTCATGTTATAGGAAGGATCTCAGGTTTGGTATTAGAAGCATTGAGACATCACATCTCATGCTATAGGAAGGGTGTCAGGGTTGGAATAGGAAGGAGTTGGATATCACATCTCATCCAATAGGAAGGGTCTCAGGTTTGGAATGGGAAGGAATTGGATATCACATCTCATGTTATAGGAAGGATCTCAGGTTTGGTATTAGAAGCATTGAGATATCACATCTCATGCTATAGGAAGGGTCTCAGGATTGGAATGTGAAGGATTTGGATATCACATCTCATGCTAAAGGAAGGGTCTCAGGTTTGGTAGAAGCATTGAGATATCACGTCGCTGCTATCGGAAGGGTCTCAGGATTGGATTGGGAAGGAGTTGGATATCCCTTCTCATGCTATAGGAAGGGTCTCAGGATTTGAATGGCAAGGAGTTGGATATCACATCTCATGCCATAGGAAGGGTCTCAGGTTTGGTATAAGCATTGAGATATCACATCTCTGCTATCGGAAGGGTCTCAGGATTGGATTGGGAAGGAGTTGGATATCCCTTCTCATGCTATAGGAAGTGTCTCAGGTTGGAATGGGAAGGAGTTGGATATCACATCTCATGTTATAGGAAGGGTCTCAGGATTGGAATGGGAAGGAGTTGGATATTACTTTCTTGCTATAGGAAGGGTCTCATGTTTGGAATGGGAAGGAGTTGGATATCACATATGCTATAGTTATTGTCTCAGGTTTGGAACGGGAAGGAGTTGGATATCACATCTCATGTTATAGGAAGGGTCTCAGGTTTGGTATAAGCATTGAGATATCACATCTCTGCTATCGGAAGCGGCTCAGGATTGGAATGGGAAGGAGTTGGATATCCCATCTCATGTTATAGGAAGAGTCTCTGGTTTGGTATTAGAATCATTGAGATATCACATCGCATGCTGTAGGAAGGGTCTAAGGATTGGAATGGGATGGACTTGGATATCACATCTCATGTTATAGGTAGGCTCTCAGGTTTGGTATAAGCATTGAGATATCACATCTCATGCTATAGGAAGGGTCTCAGGATTGGAATGGGAAGGAATTGGATATCACATCTCAGGCTATAGGAAGGGTCTCAGGATTGGAATGGGAAGGAGTTGGATATCACATCTCATGCTATAGGAAGGGTCTCAGGTTTGGTATAAGCATTGAGATATCACATCTCATGCTATAGGAAGGGTCTCAGGATTGGAATGGAAGGAGTTGGATATCACATCTCATGTTATAGGAAGGATCTCAGGTTTGGTATTAGAAGCATTGAGACATCACATCTCATGCTATAGGAAGGGTCTCAGGATTGGAATGGGAAGGAGTTGGATATCAAATCTCATGCTATAGGAAGGGTCTCAGGATTGGAATGGGAAGGAGTTGAATATGACATCTCATGCCGTAGGAAGGGTCTCAGGTTTGGTATAAACATTGAGATATCACATCTCTGCTATCAAAAGGGTCTCAGGATTGGAATTGGAAGGAGTTGGATATCCCATCTCATGTTATAGGAAGAGTCTCAGGTTTGGTATTAGAAGCATTGAGATATCACATCTCATGCTATAGGAAGTGTCTCAGGATTGGAATGGGAAGGACTTGGATATCACATCTCATGCTATAGGTAGGGTCTCAAGTTTGACATTAGAAGCATTGAGATATCACATCTCATGCTATAGGAAGGGTCTGAGGATTGGAATGGGAAGGAGTTGGATATCACATCTCCTGCTATGGGAAGGGTCTCAGGTTTGGTATAAGCAGTGAGATATCACATCTCATGCTATAGGAAGTGTCTCAGGATTGGAATGGGAAGGAGTTGGATATCACATCTCATGTTATAGGAAGGGTCTCAGGTTTGGTATTAGAAGCATTGAGATATCACATCTCATGCTATAGGAAGGGTCTCAGGATTGGCATGGGAAGGACTTGGATATCACATCTCATGCTATAGGGAGGGTCTCAAGTTTGATATTAGAAGCTTTGAGACATCACATCTCATGATATCGGAAGGGTCTCAGGATTGGAATGGGAAGGAGTTGGATATCACATCTCATGATAAAGGACGGGTCTAAGGTTTGGAAGGGGAAGGATTTGGATATCACATCTCATGTTATATTACGGGTCTCAGGTTTGGTATTAGAAGCATTGAGATATCAAGTCTCATAGTATAGGAAGGGTCTCAGAATTGGAATGGGAAGGAGTTGGATATCCCATCTCATGTTATAGGAAGAGTCTCTGGTTTGGTATTAGAATCATTGAGATATTCACATCGCATGCTGTAGGAAGGGTCTAAGGATTGGAATGGGATGGACTTGGATATCACATCTCATGCTATAGGTAGGCTCTCAGGTTTGGTATAAGCATTGAGATATCACATCTCATGCTATAGGAAGGGTCTCAGAATTGGAATGGGAAGGAGTTGGATATCACATCTCAAGCTATAGGAAGCGTCTCAGTATTGGAATGGGAAGGACTTGGATATCACATCTCATGCTATAGGAAGGCTCTCAGGTTTGGAAGGGGAAAGAGTTGGATATCTCATTTCATGTTAGAGGTAGGATCTCAGGTTTGGTATTAGAGGCATTGAGATATCACATCTCATGCTATCAGAAGGGTCTCAGGAATGGAATGGGAAGGAGTTAGATATCACATTTCATGCTAAAGGGAGGGTCTCAGGTTTGGAAGGGGAAGGATTTGGATATCACATCTCATGTTATCGGAAGGATCTCACGTTTGGTATTAGAAGTATTGAGATATCATATCTCATGCTATAGGAAGGGTCTCAGGATTGGAATGGGAAGGAGTTGGATATCACATCTCATGCTATAGGGAGGGTCTCAGGATTGGAATGGGAAGGACTTAGATATCACATATCATGCTATAGGGAGGGTCTCAGTTTTGATATTAGAAGCATTGAGATATCACATCTCATGCTATCGGAAGTGTCTCAGGATTGGAATGGGAAGGAGCTGGATATCACATCTCATGCTAAAGGAAGGGTCTCAGGTTTGGAACGAGAAGGATTTGGATATCACATCTCATGTTATAGGAAGGGTCTCAGGTTTGGTATAAGCATTGAGATATCACATCTCTGCTATCGGAAGTGTCTCAGGATTGGAATGGGAAGGAGTTGGATATCCCATCTCATGTTATAGGACGGGTCTCAGGTTTGTTATTAGAATCATTGAGATATCATATTGCATGCTGTAGGAAGGGTCTAAGGGTTGGAATGTGAAGGACTTGGATATCACATCTCATGCTATAGATAGGCTCTTAGGTTTGGAAAGGGAAGGAGTTGGATATCACATTTCATGTTAGAGGAAGGATCTCAGGTTTGGTATTAGAAGCATTGAGATATCACATCTCATGCTATAGGAAGGGTCTCAGGATTGGAATGGGAAGCAGTTGGATATCACATCTCATGCTATAGGAAGGGTCTCAGGTTTGGTATAAGGATTGAGATATCACATCTCATGATATAGGACGGGTCTCAGGATTGGAATGGAAGGAGTTGGATATCACATCTCATGTTATAGGAAGGATCTCAGGTTTGGTATTAGAAGCATTGAGACATCACATCTCATGCTATAGGAAGGGTCTCAGGGTTGGAATGGGAAGGAGTTGGATATCACATCTCATTCAATAGGAAGGGTCTCAGGTTTGGAATGGGAAGGAATTGGATATCACATCTCATGTTATAGGAAGGATCTCAGGTTTGGTATTAGAAGCATTGAGATATCACATCTCATGCTATAGGAAGGGTCTCAGGATTGGAATGTGAAGGATTTGGATATCACATCTCATGCTAAAGGAAGGGTCTCAGGTTTGGTAGAAGCATTGAGATATCACGTCGCTGCTATCGGAAGGGTCTCAGGATTGGATTGGGAAGGAGTTGGATATCCCTTCTCATGCTATAGGAAGGGTCTCAGGATTTGAATGGCAAGGAGTTGGATATCACATCTCATGCCATAGGAAGGGTCTCAGGTTTGGTATAAGCATTGAGATATCACATCTCTGCTATCGGAAGGGTCTCAGGATTGGATTGGGAAGGAGTTGGATATACCTTCTCATGCTATAGGAAGTGTCTCAGGTTGGAATGGGAAGAAGTTGGATATCACATCTCATGTTATAGGAAGGGTCTCAGGATTGGAATGGGAAGGATTTGGATATCACATCTCTTGCTATAGGAAGGGTCTCAGGATTGGAATGGGTAGGAGTTGGATATTACTTTCTTGCTATAGGAAGGGTCTCATGTTTGGAATGGGAAGGAGTTGGATATCACATATGCTATAGTTATTGTCTCAGGTTTGGAACGGGAAGGAGTTGGATATCACATCTCATGTTATAGGAAGGGTCTCAGGTTTGGTATAAGCATTGAGATATCACATCTCTGCTATCGGAAGCGGCTCAGGATTGGAATGGGAAGGAGTTGGATATCCCATCTCATGTTATAGGAAGAGTCTCTGGTTTGGTATTAGAATCATTGAGATATCACATCGCATGCTGTAGGAAGGGTCTAAGGATTGGAATGGGATGGACTTGGATATCACATCTCATGTTATAGGTAGGCTCTCAGGTTTGGTATAAGCATTGAGATATCACATCTCATGCTATAGGAAGGGTCTCAGGATTGGAATGGGAAGGAATTGGATATCACATCTCAGGCTATAGGAAGGGTCTCAGGATTGGAATGGGAAGGAGTTGGATATCACATCTCATGCTATAGGAAGGGTCTCAGGTTTGGTATAAGCATTGATATATCACATCTCATGCTATAGGAAGGATCTCAGGATTGGAATGGAAGGAGTTGGATATCACATCTCATGTTATAGGAAGGATCTCAGGTTTGGTATTAGAAGCATTGAGACATCACATCTCATGCTATAGGAAGGTTCTCAGGATTGGAATGGGAAGGAGTTGGATCTCAAATCTCATGCTATAGGAAGGGTCTCAGGATTGGAATGGGAAGGGGTTGAATATGACATCTCATGCCGTAGGAAGGGTCTCAGGTTTGGTATAAACATTGAGATATCACATCTCTGCTATCAAAAGGGTCTCAGGATTGGAATTGGAAGGAGTTGGATATCCCATCTCATGTTATAGGAAGAGTCTCAGGTTTGGTATTAGAAGCATTGAGATATCACATCTCATGCTATAGGAAGTGTCTCAGGATTGGAATGGGAAGGACTTGGATATCACATCTCATGCTATATGTAGGGTCTCAAGTTTGACATTAGAAGCATTGAGATATCACATCTCATGCTATAGGAAGGGTCTGAGGATTGGAATGGGAAGGAGTTGGATATCACATCTCCTGCTATGGGAAGGGTCTCAGGTTTGGTATAAGCAGTGAGATATCACATCTCATGCTATAGGAAGTGTCTCAGGATTGGAATGGGAAGGAGTTGGATATCACATCTCATGTTATAGGAAGGATCTCAGGTGTGGTATAAGCATTGAGATATCACATCTCTGCTATCGGAAGGGTCTCAAGATTGGAATGGGAAGGAGTTGGATATTCCCATCTCATGTTATAGGAAGGGTCTCAGGTTTGGTATTAGAAGCATTGAGATATCACATCTCATGCTATAGGAAGGGTCTCAGGATTGGAATGGGAAGGACTTGGATATCACATCTCATGCTATAGGGAGGGTCTCAAGTTTGATATTAGAAGCTTTGAGATATCACATCTCATGATATCGGAAGGGTCTCATGATTGGAATGGGAAGGAGTTGGATATCACATCTCATGATAAAGGAAGGGTCTAAGGTTTGGAAGGGGAAGGATTTGGATATCACATCTCATGTTATATTACGGGTCTCAGGTTTCGTATTAGAAGCATTGAGATATCAAGTCTCATAGTATAGGAAGGGTCTCAGAATTGGAATGGGAAGGAGTTGGATATCCCATCTCATGTTATAGGAAGAGTCTCTGGTTTGGTATTAGAATCATTGAGATATTCACATCGCATGCTGTAGGAAGGGTCTAAGGATTGGAATGGGATGGACTTGGATATCACATCTCATGCTATAGGTAGGCTCTCAGGTTTGGTATAAGCATTGAGATATCACATCTCATGCTATAGGAAGGGTCTCAGAATTGGAATGGGAAGGAGTTGGATATCACATCTCAAGCTATAGGAAGGGTCTCAGTATTGGAATGGGAAGGACTTGGATATCACATCTCATGCTATAGGAAGGCTCTCAGGTTTGGAAGGGGAAAGAGTTGGATATCTCATTTCATGTTAGAGGTAGGATCTCAGGTTTGGTATTAGAGGCATTGAGATATCACATCTCATGCTATCAGAAGGGTCTCAGGAATGGAATGGGAAGGAGTTAGATATCACATCTCATGCTAAAGGGAGGGTCTCAGGTTTGGAAGGGGAAGGATTTGGATATCACATCTCATGTTATAGGAAGGATCTCAGGTTTGGTATTAGAAGCATTGAGATATCACATCTCATGCTATCGGAAGGATCTCAGGTTTGGTATTAGAAGCATTGAGATATCACATCTCATGCTATCAGAAGAGTCTCAGGATTGGAATAGTAACATGTTACTGACCCTTCCTATAGCTTGAGATGTGATATCCAACTCCTTCCCTTTCCAATCCTGAGACCCTTCCTATAGCATGAGATGTGATATCTCAATGCTTCTAATACCAAACCTGAGATCCTTCCTATAACATGAGATGTGATATCCAAATCCTTCCATTTCCAAACCTGAGACCCTCCCTTTAGCATGAGATGTGATATCCGACTCCTTCCCATTCCAATCCTGAGACCCTTCTGATAGCATGAGATGTGATATCTCAATGCCTATAATACCAAACCTGAGATCCTTCCGATAGCATGAGATGTGATATCTCAATGCTTCTAATACCAAACCTGAGATCCTTCCTATAACATGAAATGTGATATCCAAATCCTTCCAAATCCAATCCTGATACCCTTCCGATAGCATGAGATGTGATATCCCAATGCTTCTACAAAACCTGAAACCCATACATGGCATGAGATTTGATATCAAACTCCTTCCCATTCCAATCCTGAGACACTTCCTATAGCATGAGATGTGATATCTCAATGCTTCTAATACCAAACCTGAGACTCTTCCTATAACATGAGATGGGATATCCAACTCCTTCCCATTCCAATCCTGAGACCCTTCCGATAGCAGAGATGTGATATCTCAATGCTTATACCAAACCTGAGACCCTTCCTATGGCATGAGATGTCATATACAACTCCTTCCCATTCCAATCCTGAGACCCTTCCTATAGCATGAGATGTGATATCTCAATGCTTATACCAAACCTGAGACCCATACATGGCATGAGATGTGATATCAAACTCCTTCCCATTCCAATCCTGAGACCATTCCTATAGCATGAGATGTGATATCTCAATGCTTCTAATACCAAACCTGAGACTCTTCCTATAACATGAGATGGGATATCCAACTCCTTCCCATTCCAATCCTGAGACCCTTCCGATAGCAGAGATGTGATATCTCAATGCTTATACCAATCCTGAGACCCTTCCTATAGCATGAGATGTGATGTCTCAATGCTTCTAATACCAAACCTGAGATCCTTCCTATAACATCAGATGTGATATCCAACTCCTTCCCATTCCAATCCTGAGACCCTTCCTATAGCATGAGATGTGATATCTCAATGTTCTTACCAAACCTGAGACCCTTCCTATAGCATGAGATGTGATATCCAACTCCTTCCCATTCCAATCCTGAGACCCTTCCTATAGCATTAGATGTGATATCTCAATGCCTCTAATACCAAATCTGAGATCCTTCCTCTAACATGAAATGTGATATCCAACTCCTTCCCTTTCCAAACCTGAGAGCCTACCTATAGCATGAGATGTGATATCCAAGACCTTCCCATTCCAATCCTTAGACCCTTCCTACAGCATACAATATGATATCTCAATGATTCTAATAACAAACCTGAGACCCGTCCTATAACATGAGATGTGATATCCAACTCCTTCCCATTCCAATCCTGAGACACTTCCGATAGCAGAGATGTGATATCTCAATGCTTATTCCAAACCTGAGACCCTTCCTATAGCATGAGATGTGATATCCAACTCCTTCCCGTTCCAAACCTGAGACCCTTCCTATAGCATATGTGATATCCAACTCCTTCCCATTCCAAACATGAGACCCTCCCTATAGCATGATATGTGATATCTAAGTCCTTCCCATTCCAATCCTGAGACCCTTCCTATAGCATGAGATGTGATATCTGAATGCCTCTAATACCAAACCTGAAATCCTTCCTCTAACATGAAATGTCATATCCAACTCCTTCCCTTTCCAAACCTGAGAGCCTACCTATAGCATGAGATGTGATATCCAAGACCTTCCCATTCCAATCCTTAGACCCTTCCTACAGCATACAATATGATATCTCAATGATTCTAATAACAAACCTGAGACCCGTCCTATAACATGAGATGTGATATCCAACTCCTTCCCATTCCAATCCTGAGACACTTCCGATAGCAGAGATGTGATATCTCAATGCTTATTCCAAACCTGAGACCCTTCCTATAGCATGAGATGTGATATCCAACTTCTTCCCGTTCCAAACCTGAGACCCTTCCTATAGCATATGTGATATCCAACTCCTTCCCATTCCAAACATGAGACCCTTCCTATAGCAAGAATGTAATATCCAACTCCTTCCCATTCCAATCCTGAGACCCTTCCTACAGCATGCGATGTGATATCTCAATGCTTCTAATACCAAACCTGAGACCCGTCCTATAACATGAGATGGGATATCCAACTCCTTCCCGTTCCAAACCTGAGACCCTTCCTATAGCATGAGATGTGATATCCAACTCCTTCCCATCCCAATCCTGAGACACTTCCGATTGCAGAGATGTGATATCTCAATGCTTATACCAAACCTGAGACTCTTCCTATAACATGAGATGTGATATCCAACTCCTTCCCGTTCCAAACCTGAGACCCTTCCTATAGCATAAGATGTGATATCCAACTCCTTCCCATTCAAATCCTTAGACCCTTCCGATAGCATGAGATGTGATATCTCAATGCTTCTAATACCAAACCTGAGATCCTTCCTATAACATGAGATGTGATATCCAAATCCTTCCCCTTCCAAACCTGAGACCCTCCCTTTAGCATGAGATGTGATATCCAACTCCTTCCCATTCCAATCCTGAGACCCTTCTGATAGCATGAGATGTGATATCTCAATGCCTCTAATACCAAACCTGAGATCCTACCTCTAACATGAAATATGATATCCAACTCCTTCCCTTTCCAAACCTGAGATCCTGCCTATAGCATGAGATGTGATATCCAAGTCCTTCCCATTCCAATCCTGAGACCCTTCCTATAGCATGAGATGTGATATCTCAATGCTTATACCAAACCTGAGACCCTTCCTATGGCTTGAAATGCCATATACAACTCCTTCCCATTCCAATCCTGAGACCCTGCTTATAGCATGAGATGTGATATCTCAATGCTTCTAATACCAAACCTGAGATCTTTCCTATAACTTGAGATGTGATATCCAACTCCTTCCCATTCCAATTCTGAGACCATTCCTATAGCATGAGATGTGATATCTCAATGCTTATACCAAACCTGAGACCGTTCCTATAGCTTGAGATGTGATATCCAACTCCTTCCCCTTCCAAACCTGAGAGCCTTCCTATAGCATGAGATATGATATCCAAGTCCTTTCCATTCCAATCCTGAAACCCTTCCTATAACATGAGATGTGATATCCAACTCCTTCCCATTCCAACCTGAAACCCTTCCTATAGCATGAAATGGGATATCCAACTCCTTGCAAATCCAATCCTGATACCCTTCCGATAGCATGAGATGTGATATCCCAATGCTTCTACCAAACCTGAGACCCATACTATGGCATGAGATGTGATATCAAACTCCTTCCTATTCCAACCTGAGACCCTTCCTATAGCATGAGATGGGATATCCAACTCCTTCCAAATCCAATCCTGAAATCCTTCCGATAGCATGAGATGTGATATCCCAATGCTTCTACCAAACCTGAGACCCATACTATGGCATGAGATGTGATATCCAACTCCTTCCCATTCCAATTCTGAGACTCTTCTGATAGCATGAGATGTGATATCTCAATGCCTCTAATACCAAACCTGAGATCCTACCTCTAACATGAAATGTGATATCCAACTCTTTCCCGTTGCAAACCTGAGAGCCTTCCTATAGCATGAGATGTGATATCCAAGTCCTTCCCATTCCAATCCTGAGACCCTTCCTATAACATGAGATGTGATATCCAACTCCTTCCCATTCCAACCTGAGACCCTTCCTATAACATGAGATGGGATATCCAACTCCTTCCAAATCCAATCCTGATACCCTTCCGATAGCATGAGATGTGATATCCCAATGCTTCTACCAAACCTGAGACCCATACTATGGCATGAGATGTGATATCAAACTCCTTCCCATTCCAATCCTGTGACCCTTCCTATAGCTTGAGATGTGATATCCAACTCCTTCCCATTCCAATTCTGAGACCCTTCCTATACAATGAGACTTGATATCTCAATGCTTCTAATACCAAACCTGAGACCCGTCCTATAACATGAGATGTGATATCCAAATCCTTCCCCTTCCAAACCTTAGACCCTTCCTTTATCATGAGATGTGATATCCAACTCCTTCCCATTCCAATCCTGAGACTCTTCATATAGCATGAGATGTGATATCTCAATGCTTCTAATACCAAACCTGAGACCCTTCCTATAACATGAGATGGGAATATCCAACTCCTTCCCATTCCAATCCTGAGACCCTTCCGATAGCAGAGATGTGATATCTCAATGCTTATACCAAACCTGAGATCCTTCCTATAACATGAGATGTGATATCCAACTCCTTCCCATTCCAATCCTGAGACAATTCCTATAGCATGAGATATGATATCTCACTGCTTATACCAAACCTGAGACCCTTCCTATAGCATGAGATGTGATATCCAACTCCTTCCCATTCCAATCCCGAGACCCTTATGATAGCATGAAATGTGATATCTCAATGCCTCTAATACCAAACCTGAGATCCTTCCTATAACATGAGATGTGATATCCAAATCCTTCCCCTTCCAAACCTGAGACCCTCCCTTTAGCATGAGATGTGATATCCAACTCCTTCCCATTCCAATCCTGAGACCCTTCTGATAGCATGAGATGTGATATCTCAATGCCTCTAATACCAAACCTGATATCCTACCTCTAACATGAAATGTGATATCCAACTCCTTCCCTTTCCAAACCTGAGACCCTGCCTATAGCATGAGATGTGATATCCAAGTCCTTACCATTCCAATCCTGAGACCCTTCCTATAGCATGTGATGTGATATCTCAATGCTTATACCAAACCTGAGACCCTTCCTATGGCATGAGATGTCATATACAACTCCTTCCCATTCCAATCCTGAGACCCTTCCTATAGCATGTGATGTGATATCTCAATGCTTATACCAAACCTGAGACCCTTCCTATAGCTTGAGATGTGATATCCAACTCCTTCCCATTCCAATCCTGAGACCCTTCCGATAGCATGAGATGTGATATCTCAATACTTCTAATACCAAACCTGAGATCCTTCCGATAACATGAGATGTGATATCCAAATCCTTCCCCTTCCAAACCTGAGACCCTCCCTTTAGCATGAGATGTGATATCCAACTCCTTCCCATTCCAATCCTGAGACCCTTCTGATAGCATGAGATGTGATATCTCAATGCTTCTAATACCAAACCTGAGATCCTTCCGATAGCATGAGATGTGATATCTCAATGCTTCTAATACCAAACCTGAGCTCCTTCTTATAACATGAGATGTGATATCCAAATCCTTCCCCTTCCAAACCTGAGACCCTCCCTTTAGCATGAGATGTGATATCCAACTCCTTCCCATTCCAATCCTGAGACCCTTCTGATAGCATGAGATGTGATATCTCAATGCCTCTAATACCAAACCTGAGATCCTACCTCTAACATGAAATGTGATATCCAACTCTTTCCCCTTCCAAACCTGAGAGCCTTCCTATAGCATGAGATTTGATATCCAACTCCTTCCCGTTCCAAACCTGAGACCCTTCCTATAGCATGAGATGTGATATCCAACTCCTTCCCATCCCAATCCTGAGACATTTCCGATTGCAGAGATGTGATATCTCAATGCTTATACCAAACCTGAGACTCTTCCTATAACATGAGATGTGATATCCAACTCCTTCCCGTTCCAAACCTGAGACCCTTCCTATAGCATGAGATGTGATTTCCAACTCCTTCCCATTCCAATCCTGAGACCCTTCCGATAGCATGAGATGTGATATCTCAATGCTTCTAATACCAAACCTGAGATCCTTCCTATAACATGTGATGTGATATCCAAATTCTTCCCCTTCCAAACCTGAGACCCTCCCTTTAGCATGAGATGTGATATCCAACTCCTTCCCATTCCAATCCTGAGACCCTTATGATAGCATGAGATGTGATATCTCAATGCCTCTAATACCAAACCTGAGATCCTTCCTATAACATGAGATGTGATATCCAAATCCTTTCCCTTCCAAACCTGAGACCCTCCCTTTAGCATGAGATGTGATATCCAACTCCTTCCCATTCCAATCCTGAGACCCTTCTGATAGCATGAGATGTGATATCTCAATGCCTCTAATACCAAACCTGATATCCTACCTCTAACATGAAATGTGATATCCAACTCCTTCCCTTTCCAAACCTGAGACCCTGCCTATAGCATGAGATGTGATATCCAAGTCCTTCCCATTCCAATCCTGAGACCCTTCCTATAGCATGTGATGTGATATCTCAATGCTTATGCCAAACCTGAGACCCTTCCTATGACATGAGATGTCATATACAACACCTTCCCATTCCAATCCTGAGACCCTTCCTATAGCATGTGATGTGATATCTCAATGCTTATACCAAACCTGAGACCCTTTCTATAGCTTGAGATTTGATATCCAACTCCTTCCCTTCCAATCCTGAGACCCTTCCTATAGCATGAGATGTGATATCTCAATACTTCTAATACCAAACCTGAGATCCTTCCGATAACATGAGATGTGATATCCAAATCCTTCCCCTTCCAAACCTGAGACCCTCCCTTTAGCATGAGATGTGATATCCAACTCCTTCCCATTCCAATCCTGAGACCCTTCTGATAGCATGAGATGTGATATCTCAATGCTTCTAATACCAAACCTGAGATCCTTCTGATAGCATGAGATGTGATATCTCAATGCTTCTAATACCAAACCTGAGCTCCTTCTTATAACATGAGATGTGATATCCAAATCCTTCCCCTTCCAAACCTGAGACCCTCCCTTTAGCATAAGATGTGATATCCAACTCCTTCCCATTCCAATCCTGAGACCCTTCTGATAGCATGAGATGTGATATCTCAATGCCTCTAATACCAAACCTGAGATCCTACCTCTAACATGAAATGTGATATCCAACTCTTTCCCCTTCCAAACCTGAGAGCCTTCCTATAGCATGAGGTGTGATATCCAACTCCTTCCCATTCCAACCTGAGACCCTTTCTATAGCATGAGATGGGATATCCAACTCCTTCCAAATCCAATCCTGATACCCTTCCGATAGCATGAGATGTGATATCCCAATGCTTATACCAAACCTGAGACCCATACTATGGCATGAGATGTGATATCAAACTCCTTCCCATTCCAATCCTGAGACCCTTCCTATAGCTTGAGATGTGATATCCAACTCCTTCCAATTCCAATTCTGAGACCCTTCCTATACCATGAGACTTGATATCTCAATGCTTCTAATACCAAACCTGAGACCCGCCCTATAACATGAGATGTGATATCCAAATCCTTCCCCTTCCAAACCTTAGACCCTTCCTTTATCATGAGATGTGATATCCAACTCCTTCCCATTCCAATCCTGAGACCCTTCCGATATCATGAGATGTGATATCTCAATGCTTCTAATATCAAACTTGAGACCCTCCCTATAGCATGAGATGTGATATCCAAGTCCTTCCCATTCCAATCCTGAGACCCTTCCTATAGCATGAGATGTGATGTCTCAATGCTTCTAATACCAAACCTGAGACCCTTCCTATAACATGAGATGGGAATATCCAACTCCTTCCCATTCCAATCCTGAGACCCTTCCGATAGCAGAGATGTGATATCTCAATGCTTATACCAAACCTGAGATCCTTCCTATAACATGAGATGTGATATCCAACTCCTTTCCATTCCAATCATGAGACACTTCCTATAGCATGAGATGTGATATCTCACTGCTTATACCAAACCTGAGACCTTTCCTATAGCATGAGATGTGATATCCAACTCCTTCCCATTCCAATCCTGAGACCCTTCCTATAGCATGAGATGTGATATCTCAATGCTTCCAATATCAAACGTGAGACCCTCCCTATAGCATGAGATGTGATATCCAAGTCCTTCCGATTCCAATCCTGAGACACTTCCTATAGCATGAGATGTGATATCTCAATGCTTTAATACCAAACCTGAGACTCTTCCTATAACATGAGATGGGATATCCAACTCCTTCCCATTCCAATCCTGAGACCTTTCCGATAGCAGAGATGTGATATCTCAATGCTTATACTAAAAATGAGACCCTTCCTACGGCATGAGATGTCATATACAACTCCTTCCCATTCCAATCCTGAAACCCTTCCTATAGCATGAGATGTGATATCTCAATGCTTATACAAAACCAGAGACCCTTCCTATAGCATGAGATGTGATATCCAACTCCTTCCCATTCCAATCCTGAGACCCTTCCTATAGCATGAGATGTGATGTCTCAATGCTTCTAATACCAAACCTGAGATCCTTCCTATAACATGAGATGTGATATCCAACTCCTTCCATTCCAATCCTGAGACGCTTCCTATAGCATGAGATGTGATATCTCAATGCCTCTAATACCAAACCTGAGATCCTTCCTCTAACATGAAATGTGATATCTGTTAGGAAAGATTTCGTTATTGTAGGGAACTTTCCTTCCATGTGGCAACCCCTAAACTTTTTGCTATTGTTTTCAACCTGTTTTCTTGACTTTGCCAGAGAAGTGCAGCCTTCTGCCGTACTCCTCTGGGCTTTCGCTCCTTTCTTACGGGGAAACTGACATGCCCTTAAGACAGTCAGTACCGGGGAACGCTGTTTCCCGTAGTTTCTTTTATCGTGTCGCCATTTTAGTGCAACACGACACAAGAGGGCACTGTAAGCTAAGTTACAGCTCTCTTGGGTCTCTAGCCTTCTACAGACCCTAGACACTCTTGTAGGATGGTTTTTGGATCGGTGCAAGTCATTCAGGGACTGGGCTGGTGGCAGCGATCATTTGGTTTATTTTGAGCTCCTTTTGCCGTTCTGAGCACCTTTTTGCCGCGAACACAAAAGGGTGGCCCGGCTACCCAAAATGGCCGGACCACGAGGCTCCTTTGTCTCGTCCACTGTCCGTCTTGCTCCCTTTACCTTCCCCCGGGTCAGGCGACCCGGGGCCTTCCTTATTTGGGCATGTAGTTTCCCGCGAAACACGGTTGCTTTCGCGGGCTTCTACATGTCGTTTGAGTGCCCCCAGGATGTGGGCTGGGCTGTCTGGTCCCAATACACATCCTGGGTGCCAGAGAGTCTAGGGTGGTGTGAATGCCTGGGACCACTGTGGTCCGTGATTGGTCCACGTATGGTATGTGTGTTGATGAGCGGATCTCCCATTGGCTCCCCTCCGTTTTGGCGCGAAGGGAACCGTGGATAAGAGGGGGCTGGAAACACCACTACCATGTCGATCTCCTGAGTTCTTGCGAACCCAGGGATACAGGAGCCAAGTATCCTGCGAACACGAGGCTGGACCGAGGAATCACTGGTGACCCCCTGAAGAACTTCTGCTCCTCATTGCTGTCGTCCGGTGAAGCCCTTTCCACCTAAGATCGAACAAGAAGGCCTGTACTGGCGCTTCGACCTATTGGAATAGCAGGACCAGCTATTCCCGGCACCTTCATCAACTCCTGCTGTAAGCCTTCGGAAGTGTCTCTGGGCCATCCAGTTGACTGACCAGCTTACTAAGGAGGCCTGCTCTGTAATCGCCGACAGGGTGGGTGGTATTCTGAGTCCGGGGCATGCTCACACGCTTCGTTTGCTTAGCAGTCCTAAGCTAGAGGTGAGCGGTGCTCGTTTGGCTTGAATACACCCGGCCGTCCCGTTGCCCTGCTGTGGCGACAAAACTGTGCTTGTTTCTTCGATCGGGACGTCTTTTTACTCTGCACGACGACGAGACGTTCCCTGCTCTTCAGAACCTGCCAGAAGCTGTATCTATCGAGGAGAAGCTCGGGCCTGCTTGCTTCGGGGACCGGTGAGTAGATTAGCTAGGATCTGGTCGCCCTCCTGCAGTGCCCCTTGCTTTTCCCCGCTGTAAATACAGCACCCCTTGTCCGTACTCGCGCCCTGCTTCTGCCTCACAGTGGAGGCTGCGCTAGAGTCGCGGACCGTGTTCTCCTTCATTAGAGCTCCCTACAGAGCTGTTCAACGTCCTCCGAAGAGCTTCACCTTCTGCCCATTGGCACCGGCGTGTGCAGGTACTTTTGAGCGCTAGGCTCCACTCTTCGTAGGGATTGGACTACCATCCAGTTAGGGGCCTCAGAAGGCGGACATATCACTCGCATTGGTTCGCACTGCCTGTTTTCCTTCCCCTGCAGGTGGATAACATATTTCGTGCTGCTAATGCTGTGAAACTGTGTATTCTGTATATATATTGGGTGGATAGTGTATGTGTTGGTTTAATATCGTTGTCTATTGCTGCTTTTACTGTGGTTATTAGTTTCAAGGCCTTATAATAAATGTGTATCTATTTTTGATATAAACAACTGTTTGGAGTAGTTTGTAAGCGCTCTTGCTTTGTGTGCTCACTGCGGGCTTTCAGTCACCCTCACCCCTCTTGAGACCTAGTCTTGACCGCCGCGATCGCTACCTTGATTGGTCTGGCTTGTCCAGAGGTTACCCTGTTCCAAGTAATTAGGTTGGCCTTCTGAACTTCTGCGCCACCAGGACAGAGTTCAGAAATCCGTCTTAACAAATTGGTGGCAGCGGTGGGATACGACTGAAGGTATCCAGTGTTGCGCACGAGCTAAGGCGTTTTCAGGTTATTCCAACCAGGACACGCAGTAAAGTATTGAATATAACGTTAAAAAGGCCATAGTCCTATCAACAGTATGGAAACGAATACTTTATTAACCTTAAATGCTTCGAAATCTGAAACATTGAAGAAGATGTGTGCGGAGAGAGGGGTTTCCTCTCAAGGCACTAAATTGGAAATGATCCAGAGAATCGTGGCGTGGCAAGAAGCGCAGCTTGACGCTATAACTTCCGAGGACAGTGCAGAAGGTGGTGGGGCTGCTCTCACTGGCAGAACCGACGGTTCTGCCGCTGCACTGATCCATCACGACCACGAGGACAGGGAGGATGTAATGTCTAACGTTTCCTCTGCCAGTATTGATGGGGAGGCTATGCTTGAATTCAAGAAGCAAGAGCTGCGGTTTAGGCAGCAGGAGCTTGAATTCAGCATAGCCAAACTGAAAATCGACCAGGCAGAAAAACAAAAAGACAGGGATCACCAGTTGGAACTGGCCAAGCTTCAGTTCGCAAATGGGTCCAAGGGTCCTGGACATGGTTCTGGGGCTTCCTCTCATCCACGGTTTCCAAAAGATCTGCTCAGTGTGTATGAGGAACGAAATGACATTATGGACTGGTTAAATGCGTTTGAGTATGCATGCGAGGTTCAAGAGGTTGATAATGCGGATAAGATTGCATGGTTACTCAGCAGACTGCCCCATTCTGGTTGCAGTGCCATTATGGAAATGTCGAAGGCTGAGCGCGCTGATTTTGCAATGTTGAAGCAGACTCTCATTTTAAAGTTTGGGAAGACTCCGACCCAATATTTGAAAAGGTTTAGAGAGTATAAGAAGAAGGAAGGTGGTACTTGGGTGTCGTATGTAGCTGAGTCCCTGAAAAACTTGACTGGCTGGGTTGAAGGTTATAAGGTTTCTACCTTCGAAGGCATGATCAATCTGGTCATGCTGGAACACATTTTTGCTTCTTCTTCCCCGGAGCTTAAGCAGCATTTGGCCGATTCGAAGGAGATAGATCCTAAGAAGCTGGCCATTGCAGCAGACTTATGGGTGTCACATCGAGTGTCCCATAAGGACAAAACTCATCCTGGTAAGCAGGAGGAAGGGAAAAAGACCAAAGATATGGAGGGTGGGGAATCTGCTAAATCTTCTTCCCATAAGGGCCACAAAAAGAAAAATAAGGGTAAGCCATCCGAGAACTCACAGGGTAGCGGAGGTTCGCCTCCGAAACAGAACTCTGGTTATAATAAGCCTCCCTACGTAAACAGACCCAATGGGGCTTGTTTTTCTTGTGGAGCAACTGACCATGTGAAGGGGGATCCCCGTTGTAAGGTTAGACCTTTGGGGGTCCACTCCGCTAATCTGGCCTTCTCCTCCTACGAGGAAGAAGAGATTACAGGAGCATCCTTCTCCTCAGACTCATTTCCCAGCGGAATAGAGGCTGAGGTAGTTTTAGTGTCCCTGGGTTCCTGGGAGCCTAAAGTCGCAGAGGCGTATGCTAGGATTCCGGATAATACCAAGCACTACTTTAAAGACAGTGTGCTGATCAATGGAGTGGATACTCCAGCTCTTAGGGATAGTGGGTGCAGTCGAACTGTAGTGGATTCTACCTTGGTAGACTCAGAGGAAGTTGCCAGAGCTCCTCTGATGCCCACTAAGTTGGCTGACGGCCCCCTCCGTATGTTTCCCGTGATCCCTGTTAATTTAACTTTAAATGGTACAGCAGTTAGGATTCCAGTGAGCATTCAGAGAAACGTCCCGGGAAAGGTCTTGTTGGGCAATGATCTCAGAGCTCTAGGGCTCGTAGGAGACACTGCCGAAAGACCCTACACACGGTCTCAAGCACGGGCAGCATTGGCCAAGTCCAATACGCCGCCCCAGCCGAAGGGGAAACCCAAGGCGAAAGGAGTCAACAAGTCCCGACGGGGGAAAGAGAATATTCCCCCGAGCTCGCCTACCACTGCGGTGGAGGGAGTTGGTCAATCGCCCGAGCCTGACGAGGAGGTGGCGATGCCTGAAGTGTTCGACCCCAACGACCATCCTGAACTAAAAGACTTGTTAGTTGAAGGAGGTCCTGATAGGGACGACTTCAGTAAGGGCCAACGTGAGTGCCCATCTCTGGAAGGCCTAAGGAGACAGGCCTGCTCCCAGCTTGAGGGTGAACCTCCTGGGAAGCATCGGATTTATTGGGAAGGTGGACTCCTGTACAGTGAGCCCACAGAGTCTACAGAAGGAGACCATAGGAGGTTGGTGGTTCCCCTTGCTGTTAGACCCTTCCTCCTGCAGTTGGCGCATGAAGTTCCCCTTGCTGGTCACCTTGGAATGAAGAGGACCAAGCAAAGGTTATCTATGCACTTCTACTGGCCCAAGATGGGGGTGCAAGTAGAAAGTCACTGCAGGAGTTGTGCCTCCTGCCAGTTGTCTGGTAAGGTTGGCGCGACAATCCAAGCTCCGTTGGTACCGCTCCCAGTTGTGGGGGTACCATTTGAAAGGGTAGGGATCGACATCGTTGGTCCCCTTGACCCGCAAACATCCTCAGGCAATAGGTTTATCCTGGTGCTGGTCGACCATGCAACCAGGTATCCTGAGGCCATCCCATTAAAGACTGTAACTGCCAAGTCAGTTGCAAAAGCTTTACTCGGCATATTTACTAGGGTTGGCTTCCCTAAAGAAGTTGTGTCAGATCGTGGCAGCAACTTTATGTCGAAGTATATGCAGGCTATGTGGAAAGAATGTGGGGTCACCTACAAGTTCTCTTCTGCATATCACCCCCAGACCAATGGTCTGGTGGAACGTTTCAACAGAACGTTAAAGAGCATGATTGGGGCTCTGGAGGAGCCCCAGAGAAGAAAATGGGATCTTCTTTTACCATGCTTGCTGTTTGCCTACAGAGAGGTACCACAGGAGGGTGTTGGCTTCAGCCCCTTCGAACTTCTGTTCGGTCATCCCGTACGGGGACCCTTAGCCATCGTCAAAGAGGGATGGGAGATGCCCACTCCCCCTGTTACTACCAATGTAGTTGACTATGTGCTAGGGCTCAGAAAACGGATGGTACTCCTGATGGGCTTGGCTAGTGAAAAGTTGAAGGCAGGACAAGCGCTGGTGAAACATTGGTACGACCAGAAAGCTTCCTTAATTCACTTTACCCCTGGTCAGCAAGTCCTGATCATGAACCCTATAAGGCCTCGCGCTTTACAGGACAAATGGTCAGGCCCTTACACAGTGGTGGAGCCCCTGGGTGAGGTGAACTATTTAGTGGACCTTGGAAGGCCTGGACAGGCTCCAAAAGTGTTCCACGTAAATAGGCTGAAGGCTTTCGTCCCAAGAGTCGAAATCGCAGCACTGCTACTGGCGTCAGACGTTGAGGAAGAGGAGTCAGAACCTCTTCCTGACCTGTTCCAAAGCGGTCCTTCAGATAGCTCCGTTGAGGGTGTCCGAGTGGCCCCTCACCTGACTTCTGATCAGCAGGCTGAGGTGAAAAGTTTGCTTAGGCAGTTTTCCCCCCTGTTTTCACAGTCGCCTGGTTTGACACCTTGGTGCAAACATAACATTGACACAGGAGACAGTGTACCTACCAAAAGTAGGGGATACAGGATGTCGGATAAAGTGCGGTCTTATATTAAGACCGAGGTCAACAAGATGTTAGACCTTGGGGTGATTGAACCCTCTAGTAGTCCTTGGTCCAGTCCTGTGGTTCTGGTTCCAAAAGCAGGCACTTCTGAATTGAGGTTCTGCGTGGATTACAGGGCTCTGAATGCTGTCACCAAGACAGACGCTCACCCCTTGCCTCGAACTGACGAGCTGGTGGATACCTTGGGTGCCTCCAAGTACCTCAGCACGTTTGACCTGACTGCGGGCTATTGGCAAATAGCTTTAGCAGAACATGCCAAGGAGAAGACAGCATTTTCAACTCCCGACGGGCTTTACCAATTCCGGGTAATGCCGTTCGGATTGAAGAATGCACCTGCCACTTTCCAGAGGCTTGTGAATCATGTGTTGAATGGGTTGGACGAATTCTGTCTTGCATATCTGGACGATATAGCAGTTTTCAGTGCCACCTGGGAAGACCATGTGAAACACCTCGGGATTGTGCTCCAGGCTCTTCAGAAAGCCCACTTGACCATAAAGGCGAGTAAATGCCAGATTGGACAAGGCTCAGTGGTTTACCTTGGGCATGAAGTAGGTGGAGGAAGGATACAGCCTCTCCCCAGTAAAGTACAAGCAGTACAAGACTGGCCTACCCCCACTACACAAACCCAAGTGAGAGCCTTCTTAGGACTCACGGGTTATTACCGCAATTTTATGGCAGACTATGGCACCATAGCTGCTCCTCTGACTGCCCTCACAACTCCGAAGAAACCCAAGAAGGTAACTTGGACTGACGAGTGTGAGAAGGCCTTCAATGGCTTGAAAGACTCCTTGTGCCAGGCCCCTGTGCTCAGGGCCCCTGATTATCAAAGACCTTTTATCGTGCAGACGGATGCCTCTGACACTGGGATAGGAGCTGTACTATCACAAGTAGATGAGAAGGGTAAGGAACACCCTATCGGTTTTATTAGTCGCCAGCTTAAGGACAGAGAGCTCAGATGGTCCACGGTAGAGAAAGAATGTTTCTCTGTTGTGTGGGCCCTAAGGAAGCTGCGGCCCTACCTCTATGGGACCCACTTCACTGTGCAGACTGACCATAAGCCGTTAAAGTGGCTAATGAACATGAAGGGGGAGAATCCAAAGTTGCTTAGGTGGTCCATAAGTCTACAAGGCTTCGACTTCACTATTGAGCATAGGCCAGGTGTCCAACATAGCAATGCTGATGGGTTGTCCAGAATGTTTTACCGACCTGAACAAGAGACTCATCCAGGGGTGGATTAGTTCCCCCTGTCCATAGTCTGGGAGGGGCGAGTGTTAGGAAAGATTTCGTTATTGTAGGGAACTTTCCTTCCATGTGGCAACCCCTAAACTTTTTGCTATTGTTTTCAACCTGTTTTCTTGACTTTGCCAGAGAAGTGCAGCCTTCTGCCGTACTCCTCTGGGCTTTCGCTCCTTTCTTACGGGGAAACTGACATGCCCTTAAGACAGTCAGTACCGGGGAACGCTGTTTCCCGTAGTTTCTTTTATCGTGTCGCCATTTTAGTGCAACACGACACAAGAGGGCACTGTAAGCTAAGTTACAGCTCTCTTGGGTCTCTAGCCTTCTACAGACCCTAGACACTCTTGTAGGATGGTTTTTGGATCGGTGCAAGTCATTCAGGGACTGGGCTGGTGGCAGCGATCATTTGGTTTATTTTGAGCTCCTTTTGCCGTTCTGAGCACCTTTTTGCCGCGAACACAAAAGGGTGGCCCGGCTACCCAAAATGGCCGGACCACGAGGCTCCTTTGTCTCGTCCACTGTCCGTCTTGCTCCCTTTACCTTCCCCCGGGTCAGGCGACCCGGGGCCTTCCTTATTTGGGCATGTAGTTTCCCGCGAAACACGGTTGCTTTCGCGGGCTTCTACATGTCGTTTGAGTGCCCCCAGGATGTGCGCTGGGCTGTCTGGTCCCAATACACATCCTGGGTGCCAGAGAGTCTAGGGTGGTGTGAATGCCTGGGACCACTGTGGTCCGTGATTGGTCCACGTATGGTATGTGTGTTGATGAGCGGATCTCCCATTGGCTCCCCTCCGTTTTGGCGCGAAGGGAACCGTGGATAAGAGGGGGCTGGAAACACCACTACCATGTCGATCTCCTGAGTTCTTGCGAACCCAGGGATACAGGAGCCAAGTATCCTGCGAACACGAGGCTGGACCGAGGAATCACTGGTGACCCCCTGAAGAACTTCTGCTCCTCATTGCTGTCGTCCGGTGAAGCCCTTTCCACCTAAGATCGAACAAGAAGGCCTGTACTGGCGCTTCGACCTATTGGAATAGCAGGACCAGCTATTCCCGGCACCTTCATCAACTCCTGCTGTAAGCCTTCGGAAGTGTCTCTGGGCCATCCAGTTGACTGACCAGCTTACTAAGGAGGCCTGCTCTGTAATCGCCGACAGGGTGGGTGGTATTCTGAGTCCGGGGCATGCTCACACGCTTCGTTTGCTTAGCAGTCCTAAGCTAGAGGTGAGCGGTGCTCGTTTGGCTTGAATACACCCGGCCGTCCCGTTGCCCTGCTGTGGCGACAAAACTGTGCTTGTTTCTTCGATCGGGACGTCTTTTTACTCTGCACGACGACGAGACGTTCCCTGCTCTTCAGAACCTGCCAGAAGCTGTATCTATCGAGGAGAAGCTCGGGCCTGCTTGCTTCGGGGACCGGTGAGTAGATTAGCTAGGATCTGGTCGCCCTCCTGCAGTGCCCCTTGCTTTTCCCCGCTGTAAATACAGCACCCCTTGTCCGTACTCGCGCCCTGCTTCTGCCTCACAGTGGAGGCTGCGCTAGAGTCGCGGACCGTGTTCTCCTTCATTAGAGCTCCCTACAGAGCTGTTCAACGTCCTCCGAAGAGCTTCACCTTCTGCCCATTGGCACCGGCGTGTGCAGGTACTTTTGAGCGCTAGGCTCCACTCTTCTTAGGGATTGGACTACCATCCAGTTAGGGGCCTCAGAAGGCGGACATATCACTCGCATTGGTTCGCACTGCCTGTTTTCCTTCCCCTGCAGGTGGATAACATATTTCGTGCTGCTAATGCTGTGAAACTGTGTATTCTGTATATATATTGGGTGGATAGTGTATGTGTTGGTTTAATATCGTTGTCTATTGCTGCTTTTACTGTGGTTATTAGTTTCAAGGCCTTATAATAAATGTGTATCTATTTTTGATATAAACAACTGTTTGGAGTAGTTTGTAAGCGCTCTTGCTTTGTGTGCTCACTGCGGGCTTTCAGTCACCCTCACCCCTCTTGAGACCTAGTCTTGACCGCCGCGATCGCTACCTTGATTGGTCTGGCTTGTCCAGAGGTTACCCTGTTCCAAGTAATTAGGTTGGCCTTCTGAACTTCTGCGCCACCAGGACAGAGTTCAGAAATCCGTCTTAACAATATCCAACTCCTTCCCTTTCCAAACCTGAGAGCCTATCCATAGCATGAGATGTGATATCCAAGTCCTTCCCATTCCAATCCTTAGACCCTTCCTACAGCATGCAATATGATATCTCAATGATTCTAATAACAATCCTGAGACCCGTCCTATAACATGAGATGGGATATCCAACTCCTTCCCATTCCAATCCTGAGACACTTCCGATAGCAGAGATGTGATATCTCAATGCTTATACCAAACCTGAGACCCTTCCTATAACATGAGATCGGCTATCCAACTCCTTCCCGTTCCAAACCTGAGACCCTTCCTTTAGCATGAGATGTGATATCCAGCTCCTTCCCATTCCAATCCTGAGACACTTCCGATAGCATGAGATGTGATATCTCAATGCTTCTAATATCAAAACTGAGACCCTCCCTATAGCATGATATGTGATATCTAAGTCCTTCCCATTCCAATCCTGAGACCCTTCCTATAGCATGAGATGTGATATCTCAATGCTTCTACCAAACCTGAGACCCTTCCTTTAGCATGAGATGTGATATCCAACTCCTTCCCATTCCAATCCTGAGACCCTTCATATAGCATGAGATGTGATATCTCAATACTTCTAATACCAAACCTGAGATCCTTCCGATAACATGAGATGTGATATCCAAATCCTTCCCCTTCCAAACCTGAGACCCTCCCTTTAGCATGAGATGTGATATCCAACTCCTTCCCATTCCAATCCTGAGAACCTTCTGATAGCATGAGATGTGATATCTCAATGCTTCTAATACCAAACCTGAGATCCTTCCGATAGCATGAGATGTGATATCTCAATGCTTCTAATACCAAACCTGAGATCCTTCCTATAACATGAGATGTGATATCCAAATCCTTCCCCTTCCAAACCTGAGACCCTCCCTTTAGCATGAGATGTGATATCTCATTGCCTCTAATACCAAACCTGAGATCCTACCTCTAACATGAAATGTGATATCCAACTCTTTCCCCTTCCAAACCTGAGAGCCTTCCTATAGCATGAGATGTGATATCCAAGTCCTTCCCATTCCAATCCTGAGACCCTTCCTATAACATGAGATGTGAAATCCAACTCCTTCCCATTCCAACCTGAGACCCTTCCTATAGCATGAGATGTGATATCTCAATGCCTCTAATACCAAACCTGAGATCCTTCCTCTAACATGAAATGTGATATCCAACTCCTTCCCTTTCCAAACCTGAGAGCCTATCTATAGCATGAGATGTGATATCCAAGTCCTTCCCATTCCAATCCTTAGACCCTTCCTACAGCATGCAATATGATATCTCAATGATTCTAATAACAAACCTGAGACCCGTCCTATAACATGAGATGGGATATCCAACTCCTTCCCATTCCAATCCTGAGACACTTCCTATAGCAGAGATGTGATATCTCAATGCTTATACCAAACCTGAGACCCTTCCTATAACATGAGATGTGATATCCAACTCCTTCCCGTTCCAAACCTGAGACCCTTCCTTTAGCATGAGATGTGATATCCAGCTCCTTCCCATTCCAAACCTGAGACACTTCCGATAGCATGAGATGTGATATCTCAATGCTTCTAATATCAAAACTGAGACCCTCCCTATAGCATGATATGTGATATCTAAGTCCTTCCCATTCCAATCCTGAGACCCTTCCTATAGCATGAGATGTGATATATCAACGCTTCTACCAAACCTGAGACCCTTCCTTTAGCATGAGATGTGATATCCAACTCCTTCCCATTCCAATCCTGAGACCCTTCCTATAGCATGAGATGTGATATCTCAATACTTCTAATACCAAACCGGAGATCCTTCCGATAACATGAGATGTGATATCCAAATCCTTCCCCTTCCAAACAGGGAACCCTCCCTTTAGTATGAGATGTGATATCCAACTCCTTCCCATTCCAATCCTGAGACCATTCTGATAGCAGGAGATGTGATATCTCAATGCTTCTAATACCAAACCTGAGATCCTTCCTATAACATGAGATGTGATATCCAAATCCTTCCCCTTCCAAACCTGAGACCGTCCCTTTAGCATGAGATGTGATATCCAACTCCTTCCCATTCCAATCCTGAGACCCTTCTGATAGCATGAGATGTGATATCTCAATGCCTCTAATACCAAACCTGAGATCCTACCTCTAACATGAAATGTGATATCCAACTCTTTCCCCTTCCAAACCTGAGAGCCTTCCTATAGCATGAGATGTGATATCCAAGTCCTTCCCATTCCAATCATGAGACCCTTCCTCTAACATGAGATGGGATATCCAACTCCTTCCCATTCCAATCCTGAGACCCTTCCTATAGCAGAGATGTGATATCTCAATGTTTATACCAAACCTGAGACCCTTCCTATGGCATGAGATGTCATGTACAACTCCTTCCCATTCCAATCCTGAGACCCTTCCTATAGCATGAGATGTGATGTCTCAATGCTTCTAATACCAAACCTGAGATCCTTCCTATAACATGAGATGTGATATCCAACTCCTTCCCATTCCAATCCTGAGACCCTTCCTATAGCATGAGATGTGATATCCAATGCTTATACCAAACCTGAGACCCTTCCTATAGCATGAGATGTGATATCCAACTCCTTCCCATTCCAATCCTGAGACCCTTCCTATAGCATGAGATGTGATATCCAACGCCTTCCCTTTCCAAACCTGAGAGCCTACCTATAGCATGAGATGTGATATCCAAGTCCTTCCCATTCCAATCCTTAGACCCTTCCTACAGCATGCAATATGATATCTCAATGATTCTAATAACAAACCTGAGACCCATCCTATAACATGAGATGGGATATCCAACTTCTTCCCATTCCAATCCTGAGACACTTCCGATAGCAGAGATGTGATATCTCAATCCTTATATCAAACCTGAGACGCTTCCTACAACATGAGATGTGATATCCAACTCCTTCCCGTTCCAAACCTGAGACCCTTCCTATACCATATGTGATATCCAACTCCTTCCCATTCCAAACATGAGACCCTTCCTATAGCAAGAATGTAATATCCAACTCCTTCCCATTCCAATCCTGAGACCATTCCTATAGCATGAGATGTGATATCTCAATGCTTCTAATACCAAACCTGAGATCCTTCCTATGACATGAGATGTGATATCCAATTCCTTCCCATTCCAAACCTGAGACCCTTCCTACAACATGCAATGTGATATCTCAATGCTTCTAATACCAAACCTGAGACCAGTCCTATAACATGAGATGGGATATCCAACTCCTTCCCGTTCCAAACCTGAGACCCTTGCTATAGCATGAGATGTGATATCTCAATGCTTCTAATGCCAAACCTGAGATCCTTCCGATAGCATGAGATGTGATATCTCAATGCTTCTAATACCAAACTTGAGATCCTTCCGATAGCATGAGATGTGATATCTCAATGCTTCTAATACCAATCCTGAGATCCTTCCTATAACATGAGATGTGATATCCAAATCCTTCCCCTTCCAAACCTGAGACCCTCCCTTTAGCATGAGTTCTCAGGTTTGGTATTAGAAGCATTGAGATATCACATCTCATGCTATAGGAAGGGTCTCAGGATTGGAATGGGAAGGACTTGGATGTCACATCTCATGCTATAGGGAGGGTCTCAAGTTTGATATTAGAAGCATTGAGATAACAAATCTCATGATATCGGAAGGGTCTCAGGATTGGAATGGGAAGGAGTTGGATATCACATCTCATGATAAAGGAAGGGTCTAAGGTTTGGAAGGGGAAGGATTTGGATATCACATCTCATGTTATAGGACGGGTCTCAGGTTTGGTATTAGAAGCATTGAGATATCAAGTCTCATGGTATAAGAAGGGTCTCAGAATTGGAATGGGAAGGAGTTGGATATCACATCTCAAGCTATAGGAAGCGTCTCAGGATTGGAATGGGAAGGAGTTTGATATCACATCTCATGCCATAGTATGGTTCTCAGGTTTGGTAGAAGCATTGGGATATCACATCTCATGCTATCGGAAGGGTATCAGTATTGGATTTGGAAGGAGTTGGATATCCCATCTCATGCTATAGGAAGGGTCTCAGGTTGGAATGGGAAGGAGTTGGATATCATATCTCATGCTATAGGAAGGTTCTCAGGTTTGGAAAGGGAAGGAGTTGGATATCACATTTCATGTTAGAGGAAGGATCTCAGGTTTGGTATTAGAGGCCTTGAGATATCACATCTCATGCTATCGGAAGGGTCTCAGGATTGGAATGGGAAGGAGTTGGATATCACATCTCAAGCTATAGGAAGGGTCTCAGGTTTGGTATAAGCATTGAGATATCACATCTCATGCTATAGGAAGGGTCTCTGGATTGGAATGGGAAGAAGTTGGATATCACATCTCATGCTATAGGAAGGGTCTCAGGTTTGGTATAAGCATTGAGATATCACATCTCATGCTATAGGAAGGGTCTCAGGATTGGAATGGGACGGAGTTGTACATGACATCTCATGCCATAGGAAGGGTCTCAGGTTTGGTATAAACATTGAAATATCACATCACATGCTATAGGAAGGGTCTCAGGATTGGAATGGGAAGGACTTGGATATCACATCTCATGCTATAGGCAGGGTCTCAGGTTTGGAAAGGGAAGGAGATGGATATCACATTTCATGTTAGAGGTAGGATCTCAGGTTTGGTATTAGAGGCATTGAGATATCACATCTCATGCTATCAGAAGGGTCTCAGGATTGGAATGGGAAGGAGTTGGATATCACATCTCATGCTAAAGGGAGGGTCTCAGGTTTGGAAGGGGAAGGATTTGGAAATCACATCTCATATTATAGGAAGGATCTCAGGTTTGGTATTAGAAGCATTGAGATATCACATCTCATGCTATCGGAAGGATCTCAGGTTTGGTATAAGAGGCATTGAGATATCACATCTCATGCTATCATAAGGGTCTCAGGATTGGAATGGGAAGGAGTTGGATATCACATCTCATGTTATAGGAAGGATCTCAGGTTTGGTATTAGAAGCATTGAGACATCACATCTCATGCTATAGGAAGGGTCTCAGGATTGGAATGGGAAGGAGTTGGATATCACATCTCATGCTATAGGAAGGGTCTCAGATTTGGTATAAGGATTGAGATATCACATCTCATGCTATAGGAAGGGTCTCAGGATTGGAATGGGAAGGAGTTGTATATGACATCTCAGGCCATAGGAAGGGTCTCAGGTTTGATATAAGAATTGAGATATCACATCTCTGCTATCGGAAGGGTCTCAGGATTGGAATGGGAAGGAGTTGGATATCCCATCTGAGTTGGATATCCCATCTCATGTTATAGGAAGGGTCTCAGGTTTGGTATTAGAAGCATTGAGATATCACATCTCATGCTTTAGGAAGGGTCTCAGGATTGGAATGGGGAGGACTTGGATGTCACATCTCATGCTATAGGGAGGGTCTCCAGTTTGATATTAGAAGCATTGAGATAACAAATCTCATGATATCGGAAGGGTCTCAGGATTGGAATGGGAAGGAGTTGGATATCACATCTCATGATAAAGGAAGGGTCTAAGGTTTGGAAGGGGAAGGATTTGGATATCACATCTCATGTTATAGGACGGGTCTCAGGTTTGGTATTAGAAGCATTGAGATATCAAGTCTCATGGTATAGGAAGGGTCTCAGAATTGGAATGGGAAGAAATTGGATATCACATCTCAAGCTATAGGAAGGGTCTCAGGATTGGAATGGGAAGGAGTTTGATATCACATCTCATGCCATAGTATGGGTCTCAGATTTGGTAGAAGCATTGGGATATCACATCTCATGCTATCGGAATGGTATCAGTATTGGATTTGGAAGGAGTTGGATATCCCATCTCATGCTATAGGAAAGGTCTCAGGTTGGAATGGGATGGAGTTGGATATCACATTTCATGTTATAGGAAGGGTCTCAGGTTTGGAATGGGAAGGAGTTGGATATCACATTTCATGTTAGAGGAAGGATCTCAGGTTTGGTATTAGAGGCCTTGAGATATCACATTTCATGTTATAGGAAGGGTCTCAGGTTTGGAATGGGAAGGAATTGGATATCACATCTCATGTTATAGGAAGGATCTCAGGTTTGGTATTAGAACCATTGAGATATCACATCTCATGCTATAGGAAGGGTCTCAGGATTGGAATGCGAAGGATTTGGATATCACATCTCATGCTAAAGGAAGGGTCTCAGGTTTGGTAGAAGCGTTGAGATATCACATCTCTGCTATCGGAAGGGTCTCAGGATTGGATTGGGAAGGAGTTGGATATCCCTTCCCATGCTATAAAAGGGTCTCAGGATTTGAATGGCAAGGAGTTGGATATCACATATCATGCCATAGGAAGGGTCTCAGGTTTGGTATAAGCATTGAGATATCACATCTCTGCTATCGGAAGGGTCTCCGGATTGGATTGCGAAGGAGTTGGATATCCCTTCTCATGCTATAGGAAGTGTCTCAGGTTGGAATGGGAAGGAGTTGGATATCACATCTCATGTTATAGGAAGGGTCTCAGGATTGGAATGGGAAGGATTTGGATATCACATCTCTTGCTATAGGAAGGGTCTCAGGATTGGAATGGGTAAGAGTTGGATATTACATTCTTGCTATAGGAAGGGTCTCATGTTTGGAATGGAAGGAGTTGGATATCACATATGCTATAGGAAGTGTCTCAGGTTTGGAACGGGAAGGAGTTGGATATCACATCTCATGTTAGAGGAAGGATCTCAGGTTTGGTATTAGAGGCCTTGAGATATCACATCTCATGCTATAGGAAGGGTCTCAGGTTTGGTATAAGCATTGAGATATCACATCTCATGCTATAGGAAGGGTCCCAGGATTGGAATGGGAAGGAGTTGTATATGACATCTCATGCCATAAGAAGGGTCTCAGGTTTGGTATAAGCATTGAGATATCACATCACATGCTATAGGAAGGGTCTCAGGATTGGAATGGGAAGGAATTGGATATCACAGCTCATGCTATAGGCAGGGTCTCAGGTTTGGAAAGGGAAGGAGATGGATATCACATTTCATGTTAGAGGTAGGATCTCAGGTTTGGTATTAGAGGCATTGAGATATCACATCTCATGCTATCAGAAGGGTCTCAGGATTGGAATGGGAAGGAGTTGTATATCACATCTCATGCTAAAGGGAGGGTCTCAGGTTTGGAAGGGGAAGGATTTGAATATCACATCACATGTTATAGGAAGGATCTCAGGTTTGGTATTAGAGGCATTGAGATATCACATCTCATGCTATCGGAAGGGTCTCAGGATTGGAATGGGAAGGAGTTGGATATCACATCTCATGCTATAGGAAGGGTCTCAGGTTTGGAACGGGAAGGAGTTGGATATCACATCTCGTGTTATAGGAAGAGTCTCAGGTTTGGTATAAGCATTGAGATATCACATCTCTGCAATTGGAAGTGTCTCAGGATTGGGATGGGAAGGATTTGGATATCACATCTCATGCTATAGGAAGGGTCTCAGGTTTGGAACGGGAAGGAGTTGGATATCACATCTCATGCTATAGGAAGGGTCTCAGGTTTGGAACGGGAAGGAGTTGGATATCACATCTCGTGTTATAGGAAGAGTCTCAGGTTTGGTATAAGCATTGAGATATCAAATCTCTGCAATCGGAAGTGTCTCAGGATTGGAACGGGAAGGAGTTGGATATCCCATCTCATGTTATAGGACTGGTCTCAGGGTTGGTATTAGAAGCATTGAGATATCACATCGCATGCTGTAGGAAGGGTCTCAGGTTTGGATTGGGAAGGAATTGGATATCACATCTCATGTAATAGGAAGGATCTCAGGTTTGGTATTAGAAGCATTGAGATATCACATCTCATGCTATAGGAATGGTCTCAGGATTGGAATGGGAAGGAGTTGGATATTACATTCTTGCTATGGGAAGGGTCTCATGTTTGGAATTGGAAGGAGTTGGATATCAATTATGCTATAGGAAGGGTCTCAGGTTTGGAATGGGAAGGAGTTGGATATCACATCTCATGTTATAGGAAGGGTCTCAGGTTGGTATACGCATTGAGATATCACATCTCTGCTATCGGAAGGGTCTCAGGATTGGAATGGGAAAGAGTTGGATATCCCATCTCATGTTATAGGACGGGTCTCAGGTTTGGTATTAGAAGCATTGAGATATCACATCTCATGCTATAGGAAGGGTCTCAGGATTGGAATGGGGAGGACTTGGATGTCACATCTCTTGCTATAGGGAGGGTCTCAAGTTTGATATTAGAAGCATTGAGATAACAAATCTCATGATATCGGAAGGGTCTCAGGATTGGAATGGGAAGGAGTTGGATATCACATCTCATGTTATAGGACGGGTCTCAGGTTTGGTATTAGAAGCATTGAGATATCAAGTCTCATGGTATAGGAAGGGTCTCAGAATTGGAATGGGAAGGAGTTGGATATCACATCTCAAGCTATAGGAAGGGTCTCAGGATTGGAATGGGAAGGCGTTTGATATCACATCTTATGCCATAGTATGGGTCTCAGGTTTGGTAGAAGCATTGGGATATCACATCTCATGCTATTGGAAGGGTATCAGTATTGGATTTGGAAGGAGTTGGATATCCCATCTCATGCTATAGGAAGGGTCTCAGGTTGGAATGGGAAGGAGTTGGATTTCACATTTCATGTTATAGGAAGGGTCTCAGGATTGGAATGGGAAGGACTTGGATATCATATCTCATGCTATAGGAAGGCTCTCAGGTTTGGAAGGGGAAGGAGTTGGATATCACATTTCATGTTAGAGGAAGGATCTCAGGTTTGGTATTAGAGGCCTTGAGATATCACATCTCATGCTATAGGAAGGGTCTCGGGATTGGAATGGGAAGGAGTTCGATATCACATCTCAAGCTATAGGAAGGGTCTCAGGTTTGGTATAAGCATTGAGATATCACATCTCATGCTATAGGAAGGGTCTCAGGATTGGAATGGGAAGGAGTTGGATATCACATCTCATATTATAGGAAAGATCTCAGGTTTGGTATTAGAAGCATTGAGACATCACATCTCATGTTATAGGAAGGGTCTTAGGATTGGAATGGGAAGAAGTTGGATATCACATCTCATGCTATAGGAAGGGTCTCAGGTTTGGTATAAGCATTGAGATATCACATCTCATGCTATAGGAAGGGTCTCAGGATTGGAATGGGAAGGAGTTGTATATGACATCTCATGCCATAGGAAGGGTCTCAGGTTTGGTATAAGTATTGAGATATCACATCACATGCTATAGGAAGGGTCTCAGGATTGGAATGGGAAGGACTTGAATATCACATCTCATGCTATAGGCAGGGTCTCAGGTTTGGAAAGGGAAGGAGATGGATATCACATTTCATGTTAGAGGTAGGATCTCAGGTTTGGTATTAGAGGCATTGAGATATCACATCTCATGCTATCAGAAGGGTCTCAGGATTGGAATGGGAAGGAGTTGGATATCACATCTCATGCTAAAGGGAGGGTCTCAGGTTCGGAAGGGGAAGGATTTGGATATCACATCTCATGTTATAGGAAGGATCTCAGGTTTGGTATTAGAAGCATTGAGATATCACATCTCATGCTATCGAAAGGATCTCAGGTTTGGTATTAGAAGCATTGAGATATCACATCTCATGCTATAGGAAGGGTCTCAGGATTGGAAAGGGAAGGAGTTGGATATCACATCTCATGATAAAGGAAGGGTCTAAGGTTTGGAAGGGGAAGGGTTTGGATATCACATCTCATGTTATAGGACGGGTCTCAGGTTTGGTATTAGAAGCATTGAGATATCAAGTCTCATGGTATAGGAGGGGTCTCAGAATTGGAATGGGAAGGAGTTGGATATCACATCTCATGTTATAGGAAGGGTCTCAGGTTTGGTATAAACATTGAGATATCACATCTCTACCATCGGAAGTGTCTCAGGATTGGAATGGGAAGGAGTTGGATATCCCATCTCATGTTATAGGACGGGTCTCAGGTTTTTTATTAAAATCATTGAGATATCATATTGCATGCTGTAGGAAGGGTCTAAGGATTGGAATGGGAAGGAGTTGGATATTCCCATCTCATGTTATAGGAAGGGTCTCAGGTTTGGTATTAGAAGCATTGAGATATCACATCTCATGCTATAGGAAGGGTCTCAGGATTGGAATGGGAAGGACTTGGATATCACATCTCATGCTATAGGGAGGGTCTCAAGTTTGATAGAAGCATTGAGATATCACATTTCATGATATCGGAAGGGTCTCAAGATTGGAATGGGAAGGAGTTGGATATCACATCTCATGATAAAGGAAGGGTCTAAGGTTTGGAAGGGGAAGGATTTGGATATCACATCTCATGTTATAGGACGGGTCTCAGGTTTGGTATTAGAAGCATTGAGATATCAAGTCTCATGGTATAGGAAGGGTCTCAGGATTAGAATGGGAAGGAGTTTGATATCACATCTCATGCCATAATATGGGTCTCAGGTTTGGTAGAAGCATTGGGATATCACATCTCATGCTATCGGAAGGGTATCGGGATTGGATTTGGAAGGAGTTGGATATCCCATCTCATGCTATAGGAAGGGTCTCAGGTTGGAATGGGAAGGAGTTGGATATCACATCTCATAGGAAGGGTCTCAGGATTGGAATGGGAAGGACTTGGATATCACATCTCATGCTATAGGAAGGCTCTCAGGTTTGCAAGGGGAAAGAGTTGGATATCACATTTCATGTTAGAGGTAGGATCTCAGGTTTGGTATTAGAAGCATTGAGATATCACATCTCATGCTATCAGAAGGATCTCAGGTTTGGTATAGAAGCATTGAGATATCATATCTTATGCTATCAGAAGGGTCTCAGGATTGGAATGGGATGGAGTTGGATATCACATCTCATGCTATAGGAAGGGTCTCAGGATTGGAATGGGAAGGAGTTGGATATCACATCTCATGTTATAGGAAGGGTCTCAGGTTTGGTATAAACATTGAGATATCACATCTCTACCATCGGAAGTGTCTCAGGATTGGAATGGGAAGGAGTTGGATATCCCATCTCATGTTATAGGACGGGTCTCAGGTTTTTTATTAAAATCATTGAGATATCATATTGCATGCTGTAGGAAGGGTCTAAGGATTGGAATGGGAAGGAGTTGGATATTCCCATCTCATGTTATAGGAAGGGTCTCAGGTTTGGTATTAGAAGCATTGAGATATCACATCTCATGCTATAGGAAGGGTCTCAGGATTGGAATGGGAAGGACTTGGATATCACATCTCATGCAATAGGGAGGGTCTCAAGTTTGATAGAAGCATTGAGATATCACATTTCATGATATCGGAAGGGTCTCAAGATTGGAATGGGAAGGAGTTGGATATCACATCTCATGATAAAGGAAGGGTCTAAGGTTTGGAAGGGGAAGGATTTGGATATCACATCTCATGTTATAGGACGGGTCTCAGGTTTGGTATTAGAAGCATTGAGATATCAAGTCTCATGGTATAGGAAGGGTCTCAGGATTAGAATGGGAAGGAGTTTGATATCACATCTCATGCCATAATATGGGTCTCAGGTTTGGTAGAAGCATTGGGATATCACATCTCATGCTATCGGAAGGGTATCGGGATTGGATTTGGAAGGAGTTGGATATCCCATCTCATGCTATAGGAAGGGTCTCAGGTTGGAATGGGAAGGAGTTGGATATCACATCTCATGTTATAGGAAGGGTCTCAGGATTGGAATGGGAAGGACTTGGATATCACATCTCATGCTATAGGAAGGCTCTCAGGTTTGCAAGGGGAAAGAGTTGGATATCACATTTCATGTTAGAGGTAGGATCTCAGGTTTGGTATTAGAAGCATTGAGATATCACATCTCATGCTATCAGAAGGATCTCAGGTTTGGTATAGAAGCATTGAGATATCATATCTTATGCTATCAGAAGGGTCTCAGGATTGGAATGGGAAGGAGTTGGATATCACATCTCATGCTAAAGGGAGGGTCTCAGGTTTGGAAGGGGAAGGATTTGGATATCACATCTCATGTTATAGGATGGATCTCAGGTTTGGTATTAGAAGTATTGAGATATCACATCTCATGTTATCGGAAGGATCTCAGGTTTGGTATTAGAAGTATTGAGATATCACATCTCATGCTATAGGAAGGGTCTCAGGATTGGAATGGGAAGGAGTTGGACATCACATCTCATGCTAAAGGAAGGGTCTCAGGTTTGGTAGAAGCATTGAGATATCACATCTCATGCTATAGGAAGGGTCTCAGGATTGGAATGGGAAGGACTTAGATATCACATATGCTATAGGGAGGGTCTCAGTTTTGATATTAGAAGCATTGAGATATCACATCTTATGCTATCAGAAGTGTCTCAGGATTGGAATGGGAAGGAGCTGGATACCACATCTCATGCTAAAGGAAGGGTCTCAGGTTTGGAACGGGAAGGAGTTGGATATCACATCTCATGTTATAGGAAGGGTCTCAGGTTTGGTATAAACATTGAGATATCACATCTCTGCTATCAGACGTGTCTCAGGATTGGAATGGGAAGGAGTTGGATATCCCATCTCATGTTATAGGACGGGTCTCAGGTTTTTTATTAGAATCATTGAGATATCATATTGCATGCTGTAGGAAGGGTCTAAGGATTGGAATGGGAAGGACTTGGATATCACATCTCATGCTATAGATTGGCTCTCAGGTTTGGAAAGTGAAGGAGTTGGATATCACATTTCATGTTAGAGGAAGGATCTCAGGTTTGGTATTAGAGGCATTGAGATATCACATCTCATGCTATAGGAAGGGTCTCAGGATTGGAATGGGAAGGAGTTGGATATCACATCTCATGCTATAGGAAGGGTCTCAGGTTTGGTATAAGCATTGAGATATCACATCTCATGCTATAGGAAGGGTCTCAGGATTGGAATGGAAGGAGTTGGATATCACATCTCATGTTATAGGAAGGATCTCAGGTTTGGTATTAGAAGCATTGAGACATCACATCTCATGCTATAGGAAGGGTCTCAGGATTGGAATGGGAAGGAGTTGAATATGACATCTCATGCCGTAGGAAGGGTCTCAGGTTTGGTATAAACATTGAGATATCACATCTCTGCTATCAAAAGGGTCTCAGGATTGGAATTGGAAGGAGTTGGATATCCCATCTCATGTTATAGGAAGAGTCTCAGGTTTGGTATTAGAAGCATTGAGATATCACATCTCATGCTATAGGAAGTGTCTCAGGATTGGAATGGGAAGGACTTGGATATCACATCTCATGCTATAGGTAGGGTCTCAAGTTTGACATTAGAAGCATTGAGATATCACATCTCATGCTATAGGAAGGGTCTGAGGATTGGAATGGGAAGGAGTTGGATATCACATCTCCTGCTATGGGAAGGGTCTCAGGTTTGGTATAAGCAGTGAGATATCACATCTCATGCTATAGGAAGTGTCTCAGGATTGGAATGGGAAGGAGTTGGATATCACATCTCATGTTATAGGAAGGATCTCAGGTGTGGTATAAGCATTGAGATATCACATCTCTGCTATCGGAAGGGTCTCAAGATTGGAATGGGAAGGAGTTGGATATTCCCATCTCATGTTATAGGAAGGGTCTCAGGTTTGGTATTAGAAGCATTGAGATATCACATCTCATGCTATAGGAAGGGTCTCAGGATTGGAATGGGAAGGACTTGGATATCACATCTCATGCTATAGGGAGGGTCTCAAGTTTGATATTAGAAGCTTTGAGATATCACATCTCATGATATCGGAAGGGTCTCAGGATTGGAATGGGAAGGAGTTGGATATCACATCTCATGATAAAGGAAGGGTCTAAGGTTTGGAAGGGGAAGGATTTGGATATCACATCTCATGTTATATTACGGGTCTCAGGTTTGGTATTAGAAGCATTGAGATATCAAGTCTCATAGTATAGGAAGGGTCTCATAATTGGAATGGGAAGGAGTTGGATATCCCATCTCATGTTATAGGAAGAGTCTCTGGTTTGGTATTAGAATCATTGAGATATTCACATTGCATGCTGTAGGAAGGGTCTAAGGATTGGAATGGGATGGACTTGGATATCACATCTCATGCTATAGGTAGGCTCTCAGGTTTGGTATAAGCATTGAGATATCACATCTCATGCTATAGGAAGGGTCTCAGAATTGGAATGGGAAGGAGTTGGATATCACATCTCAAGCTATAGGAAGGGTCTCAGTATTGGAATGGGAAGGACTTGGATATCACATCTCATGCTATAGGAAGGCTCTCAGGTTTGGAAGGGGAAAGAGTTGGATATCTCATTTCATGTTAGAGGTATGATCTCAGGTTTGGTATTAGAGGCATTGAGATATCACATCTCATGCTATCAGAAGGGTCTCAGGAATGGAATGGGAAGGAGTTAGATATCACATCTCATGCTAAAGGGGGGGTCTCAGGTTTGGAAGGGGAAGGATTTGGATATCACATCTCATGTTATAGGAAGGATCTCAGGTTTGGTATTAGAAGCATTGAGATATCACATCTCATGCTATCGGAAGGATCTCAGGTTTGGTATTAGAAGCATTGAGATATCACATCTCATGCTATCAGAAGAGTCTCAGGATTGGAATAGGAAGGAGTTGGATATCACATTTCATGCTAAAGGGAGGGTCTCAGGTTTGGAAGGGGAAGGATTTGGATATCACATCTCATGTTATCGGAAGGATCTCACGTTTGGTATTAGAAGTATTGAGATATCATATCTCATGCTATAGGAAGGGTCTCAGGATTGGAATGGGAAGGAGTTGGATATCACATCTCATGCTATAGGGAGGGTCTCAGGATTGGAATGGGAAGGACTTAGATATCACATATCATGCTATAGGGAGGGTCTCAGTTTTGATATTAGAAGCATTGAGATATCACATCTCATGCTATCGGAAGTGTCTCAGGATTGGAATGGGAAGGAGCTGGATATCACATCTCATGCTAAAGGAAGGGTCTCAGGTTTGGAACGAGAAGGATTTGGATATCACATCTCATGTTATAGGAAGGGTCTCAGGTTTGGTATAAGCATTGAGATATCACATCTCTGCTATCGGAAGTGTCTCAGGATTGGAATGGGAAGGAGTTGGATATCCCATCTCATGTTATAGGACGGGTCTCAGGTTTGTTATTAGAATCATTGAGATATCATATTGCATGCTGTAGGAAGGGTCTAAGGGTTGGAATGTGAAGGACTTGGATATCACATCTCATGCTATAGATAGGCTCTTAGGTTTGGAAAGGGAAGGAGTTGGATATCACATTTCATGTTAGAGGAAGGATCTCAGGTTTGGTATTAGAAGCATTGAGATATCACATTTTATGCTATAGGAAGGGTCTCAGGATTGAAATGGGAAGCAGTTGGATATGACATATGCTATAGGAAGGGTCTCAGGTTTGGTATAAGCATTGAGATATCACATCTCATGCTATAGGACGGGTCTCAGGATTGGAATGGAAGGATTTGGATATCACATCTCATGTTATAGGAAGGATCTCAGGTTTGGTATTAGAAGCATTGAGACATCACATCTCATGCTATAGGAAGGGTCTCAGGGTTGGAATGGGAAGGAGTTGGATATCACATCTCATCCAATAGGAAGGGTCTCAGGTTTGGAATGGGAAGGAATTGGATATCACATCTCATGTTATAGGAAGGATCTCAGGTTTGGTATTAGAAGCATTGAGATATCACATCTCATGCTATAGGAAGGGTCTCAGGATTGGAATGTGAAGGATTTGGATATCACATCTCATGCTAAAGGAAGGGTCTCAGGTTTGGTAGAAGCATTGAGATATCACGTCGCTGCTATCGGAAGGGTCTCAGGATTGGATTGGGAAGGAGTTGGATATCCCTTCTCATGCTATAGGAAGGGTCTCAGGATTTGAATGGCAAGGAGTTGGATATCACATCTCATGCCATAGGAAGGGTCTCAGGTTTGGTATAAGCATTGAGATATCACATCTCTGCTATCGGAAGGGTCTCAGGATTGGATTGGGAAGGAGTTGGATATCCCTTCTCATGCTATAGGAAGTGTCTCAGGTTGGAATGGGAAGGAGTTGGATATCACATCTCATGTTATAGGAAGGGTCTCAGGATTGGAATGGGAAGGATTTGGATATCACATCTCTTGCTATAGGAAGGGTCTCAGGATTGGAATGGGTAGGAGTTGGATATTACTTTCTTGCTATAGGAAGGGTCTCATGTTTGGAATGGGAAGGAGTTGGATATCACATATGCTATAGTTAGTGTCTCAGGTTTGGAACGGGAAGGAGTTGGATATCACATCTCATGTTATAGGAAGGGTCTCAGGTTTGGTATAAGCATTGAGATATCACATCTCTGCTATCGGAAGCGGCTCAGGATTGGAATGGGAAGGAGTTGGATATCCCATCTCATGTTATAGGAAGAGTCTCTGGTTTGGTATTAGAATCATTGAGATATCACATCGCATGCTGTAGGAAGGGTCTAAGGATTGGAATGGGATGGACTTGGATATCACATCTCATATTATAGGTAGGCTCTCAGGTTTGGTATAAGCATTGAGATATCACATCTCATGCTATAGGAAGGGTCTCAGGATTGGAATGGGAAGGAATTGGATATCACATCTCAGGCTATAGGAAGGGTCTCAGGATTGGAATGGGAAGGAGTTGGATATCACATCTCATGCTATAGGAAGGGTCTCAGGTTTGGTATAAGCATTGAGATATCACATCTCATGCTATAGGAAGGGTCTCAGGATTGGAATGGAAGGAGTTGGATATCACATCTCATGTTATAGGAAGGATCTCAGGTTTGGTATTAGAAGCATTGAGACATCACATCTCATGCTATAGGAAGGGTCTCAGGATTGGAATGGGAAGGAGTTGGATATCAAATCTCATGCTATAGGAAGGGTCTCAGGATTGGAATGGGAAGGAGTTGAATATGACATCTCATGCCGTAGGAAGGGTCTCAGGTTTGGTATAAACATTGAGATATCACATCTCTGCTATCAAAAGGGTCTCAGGATTGGAATTGGAAGGAGTTGGATATCCCATCTCATGTTATAGGAAGAGTCTCAGGTTTGGTATTAGAAGCATTGAGATATCACATCTCATGCTATAGGAAGTGTCTCAGGATTGGAATGGGAAGGACTTGGATATCACATCTCATGCTATAGGTAGGGTCTCAAGTTTGACATTAGAAGCATTGAGATATCACATCTCATGCTATAGGAAGGGTCTGAGGATTGGAATGGGAAGGAGTTGGATATCACATCTCCTGCTATGGGAAGGGTCTCAGGTTTGGTATAAGCAGTGAGATATCACATCTCATGCTATAGGAAGTGTCTCAGGATTGGAATGGGAAGGAGTTGGATATCACATCTCATGTTATAGGAAGGATCTCAGGTGTGGTATAAGCATTGAGATATCACATCTCTGCTATCGGAAGGGTCTCAAGATTGGAATGGGAAGGAGTTGGATATTCCCATCTCATGTTATAGGAACGGTCTCAGGTTTGGTATTAGAAGCATTGAGATATCACATCTCATGCTATAGGAAGGGTCTCAGGATTGGAATGGGAAGGACTTGGATATCACATCTCATGCTATAGGGAGAGTCTCAAGTTTGATATTAGAAGCTTTGAGATATCACATCTCATGATATCAGAAGGGTCTCAGGATTGGAATGGGAAGGAGTTGGATATCACATCTCATGATAAAGGAAGGGTCTAAGGTTTGGAAGGGGAAGGATTTGGATATCACATCTCATGTTATATTACGGGTCTCAGGTTTGGTATTAGAAGCATTGAGATATCAAGTCTCATAGTATAGGAAGGGTCTCAGAATTGGAATGGGAAGGAGTTGGATATCCCATCTCATGTTATAGGAAGAGTCTCTGGTTTGGTATTAGAATCATTGAGATATTCACATCGCATGCTGTAGGAAGGGTCTAAGGATTGGAATGGGATGGACTTGGATATCACATCTCATGCTATAGGTAGGCTCTCAGGTTTGGTATAAGCATTGAGATATCACATCTCATGCTATAGGAAGGGTCTCAGAATTGGAATGGGAAGGAGTTGGATATCACATCTCAAGCTATAGGAAGGGTCTCAGTATTGGAATGGGAAGGACCTGGATATCACATCTCATGCTATAGGAAGGCTCTCAGGTTTGGAAGGGGAAAGAGTTGGATATCTCATTTCATGTTAGAGGTAGGATCTCAGGTTTGGTATTAGAGGCATTGAGATATCACATCTCATGCTATCAGAAGGGTCTCAGGAATGGAATGGGAAGGAGTTAGATATCACATCTCATGCTAAAGGGAGGGTCTCAGGTTTGGAAGGGGAAGGATTTGGATATCACATCTCATGTTATAGGAAGGATCTCAGGTTTGGTATTAGAAGCATTGAGATATCACATCTCATGCTATCGGAAGGATCTCAGGTTTGGTATTAGAAGCATTGAGATATCACATCTCATGCTATCAGAAGAGTCTCAGGATTGGAATAGGAAGGAGTTGGATATCACATTTCATGCTAAAGGGAGGGTCTCAGGTTTGGAAGGGGAAGGATTTGGATATCACATCTCATGTTATCGGAAGGATCTCACGTTTGGTATTAGAAGTATTGAGATATCATATCTCATGCTATAGGAAGGGTCTCAGGATTGGAATGGGAAGGAGTTAGATATCACATCTCATGCTATAGGGAGGGTCTCAGGATTGGAATGGGAAGGACTTAGATATCACATATCATGCTATAGGGAGGGTCTCAGTTTTGATATTAGAAGCATTGAGATATCACATCTCATGCTATCGGAAGTGTCTCAGGATTGGAATGGGAAGGAGCTGGATATCACATCTCATGCTAAAGGAAGGGTCTCAGGTTTGGAACGAGAAGGATTTGGATATCACATCTCATGTTATAGGAAGGGTCTCAGGTTTGGTATAAGCATTGAGATATCACATCTCTGCTATCGGAAGTGTCTCAGGATTGGAATGGGAAGGAGTTGGATATCCCATCTCATGTTATAGGACGGGTCTCAGGTTTGTTATTAGAATCATTGAGATATCATATTGCATGCTGTAGGAAGGGTCTAAGGGTTGGAATGTGAAGGACTTGGATATCACATCTCATGCTATAGATAGGCTCTTAGGTTTGGAAAGGGAAGGAGTTGGATATCACATTTCATGTTAGAGGAAGGATCTCAGGTTTGGTATTAGAAGCATTGAGATATCACATCTCATGCTATAGGAAGGGTCTCAGGATTGGAATGGGAAGCAGTTGGATATGACATCTCATGCTATAGGAAGGGTCTCAGGTTTGGTATAAGCATTGAGATATCACATCTCATGCTATAGGACGGGTCTCAGGATTGGAATGGAAGGAGTTGGATATCACATCTCATGTTATAGGAAGGAATACAGGTTTGGTATTAGAAGCATTGAGACATCACATCTCATGCTATAGGAAGGGTGTCAGGGTTGGAATAGGAAGGAGTTGGATATCACATCTCATCCAATAGGAAGGGTCTCAGGTTTGGAATGGGAAGGAATTGGATATCACATCTCATGTTATAGGAAGGATCTCAGGTTTGGTATTAGAAGCATTGAGATATCACATCTCATGCTATAGGAAGGGTCTCAGGATTGGAATGTGAAGGATTTGGATATCACATCTCATGCTAAAGGAAGGGTCTCAGGTTTGGTAGAAGCATTGAGATATCACGTCGCTGCTATCAGAAGGGTCTCAGGATTGGATTGGGAAGGAGTTGGATATCCCTTCTCATGCTATAGGAAGGGTCTCAGGATTTGAATGGCAAGGAGTTGGATATCACATCTCATGCCATAGGAAGGGTCTCAGGTTTGGTATAAGCATTGAGATATCACATCTCTGCTATCGGAAGGGTCTCAGGATTGGATTGGGAAGGAGTTGGATATCCCTTCTCATGCTATAGGAAGTGTCTCAGGTTGGAATGGGAAGGAGTTGGATATCACATCTCATGTTATAGGAAGGGTCTCAGGATTGGAATGGGAAGGATTTGGATATCACATCTCTTGCTATAGGAAGGGTCTCAGGATTGGAATGGGTAGGAGTTGGATATTACTTTCTTGCTATAGGAAGGGTCTCATGTTTGGAATGGGAAGGAGTTGGATATCACATATGCTATAGTTAGTGTCTCAGGTTTGGAACGGGAAGGAGTTGGATATCACATCTCATGTTATAGGAAGGGTCTCAGGTTTGGTATAAGCATTGAGATATCACATCTCTGCTATCGGAAGCGGCTCAGGATTGGAATGGGAAGGAGTTGGATATCCCATCTCATGTTATAGGAAGAGTCTCTGGTTTGGTATTAGAATCATTGAGATATCACATCGCATGCTGTAGGAAGGGTCTAAGGATTGGAATGGGATGGACTTGGATATCACATCTCATGTTATAGGTAGGCTCTCAGGTTTGGTATAAGCATTGAGATATCACATCTCATGCTATAGGAAGGGTCTCAGGATTGGAATGGGAAGGAATTGGATATCACATCTCAGGCTATAGGAAGGGTCTCAGGTTTGGTATAAGCATTGAGATATCACATCTCATGCTATAGGAAGGGTCTCAGGATTGGAATGGAAGGAGTTGGATATCACATCTCCTGTTATAGGAAGGATCTCAGGTTTGGTATTAGAAGCATTGAGACATCACATCTCATGCTATAGGAAGGGTCTCAGGATTGGAATGGGAAGGAGTTGGATATCAAATCTCATACTATAGGAAGGGTCTCAGGATTGGAATGGGAAGGAGTTGAATATGACATCTCATGCCGTAGGAAGGGTCTCAGGTTTGGTATAAACATTGAGATATCACATCTCTGCTATCAAAAGGGTCTCAGGATTGGAATTGGAAGGAGTTGGATATCCCATCTCATGTTATAGGAAGAGTCTCAGGTTTGGTATTAGAAGCATTGAGATATCACATCTCATGCTATAGGAAGTGTCTCAGGATTGGAATGGGAAGGACTTGGATATCACATCTCATGCTATAGGTAGGGTCTCAAGTTTGACATTAGAAGCATTGAGATATCACATCTCATGCTATAGGAAGGGTCTGAGGATTGGAATGGGAAGGAGTTGGATATCACATCTCCTGCTATGGGAAGGGTCTCAGGTTTGGTATAAGCAGTGTTATATCACATCTCATGCTATAGGAAGTGTCTCAGGATTGGAATGGGAAGGAGTTGGATATCACATATCATGTTATAGGAAGGATCTCAGGTGTGGTATAAGCATTGAGATATCACATCTCTGCTATCGGAAGGGTCTCAAGATTGGAATGGGAAGGAGTTGGATATTCGCATCTCATGTTATAGGAAGGGTCTCAGGTTTGGTATTAGAAGCATTGAGATATCACATCTCATGCTATAGGAAGGGTCTCAGGATTGGAATGGGAAGGACTTGGATATCACATCTCATGCTATAGGGAGGGTCTCAAGTTTGATATTAGAAGCTTTGAGATATCACATCTCATGATATCGGAAGGGTCTCAGGATTGGAATGGGAAGGAGTTGGATATCACATCTCATGATAAAGGACGGGTCTAAGGTTTGGAAGGGGAAGGATTTGGATATCACATCTCATGTTATATTACGGGTCTCAGGTTTGGTATTAGAAGCATTGAGATATCAAGTCTCATAGTATAGGAAGGGTCTCAGAATTGGAATGGGAAGGAGTTGGATATCCCATCTCATGTCCTGACATGTATATGTCAGGAAGAGTCTCTGGTTTGGTATTAGAATCATTGAGATATTCACATCGCATGCTGTAGGAAGGGTCTAAGGATTGGAATGGGATGGACTTGGATATCACATCTCATGCTATAGGTAGGCTCTCAGGTTTGGTATAAGCATTGAGATATCACATCTCATGCTATAGGAAGGGTCTCAGAATTGGAATGGGAAGGAGTTGGATATCACATCTCAAGCTATAGGAAGGGTCTCAGTATTGGAATGGGAAGGACTTGGATATCACATCTCATGCTATAGGAAGGCTCTCAGGTTTGGAAGGGGAAAGAGTTGGATATCTCATTTCATGTTAGAGGTAGGATCTCAGGTTTGGTATTAGAGGCATTGAGATATCACATCTCATGCTATCAGAAGGGTCTCAGGAATGGAATGGGAAGGAGTTAGATATCACATCTCATGCTAAAGGGAGGGTCTCAGGTTTGGAAGGGGAAGGATTTGGATATCACATCTCATGTTATAGGAAGGATCTCAGGTTTGGTATTAGAAGCATTGAGATATCACATCTCATGCTATCGGAAGGATCTCAGGTTTGGTATTAGAAGCATTGAGATATCACATCTCATGCTATCAGAAGAGTCTCAGGATTGGAAAAGGAAGGAGTTGGATATCACATTTCATGCTAAAGGGAGGGTCTCAGGTTTGGAAGGGGAAGGATTTGGATATCAAATCTCATGTTATCGGAAGGATCTCACGTTTGGTATTAGAAGTATTGAGATATCATATCTCATGCTATAGGAAGGGTCTCAGGATTGGAATGGGAAGGAGTTGGATATCACATCTCATGATATAGGGAGGGTCTCAGGATTGGAATGGGAAGGACTTAGATATCACATATCATGCTATAGGGAGGGTCTCAGTTTTGATATTAGAAGCATTGAGATATCACATCTCATGCTATCGGAAGTGTCTCAGGATTGGAATGGGAAGGAGCTGGATATCACATCTCATGCTAAAGGAAAGGTCTCAGGTTTGGAACGAGAAGGATTTGGATATCACATCTCATGTTATAGGAAGGGTCTCAAGTTTGGTATAAGCATTGAGATATCACATCTCTGCTATCGGAAGTGTCTCAGGATTGGAATGGGAAGGAGTTGGATATCCCATCTCATGTTATAGGACGGGTCACAGGTTTGTTATTAGAATCATTGAGATATCATATTGCATGCTGTAGGAAGGGTCTAAGGGTTGGAATGTGAAGGACTTGGATATCACATCTCATGCTATAGATAGGCTCTTAGGTTTGGAAAGGGAAGGAGTTGGATATCACATTTCATGTTAGAGGAAGGATCTCAGGTTTGGTATTAGAAGCATTGAGATATCACATCTCATGCTATAGGAAGGGTCTCAGGATTGGAATGGGAAGCAGTTGGATATCACATCTCATGCTATAGGAAGGGTCTCAGGTTTGGTATAAGCATTGAAATATCACATCTCATGCTATAGGACGGGTCTCAGGATTGGAATGGAAGGAGTTGGATATCACATCTCATGTTATAGGAAGGATCTCAGGTTTGGTATTAGAAGCTTTGAGACATCACATCTCATGCTATAGGAAGGGTCTCAGGGTTGGAATGGGAAGGAGTTGGATATCACATCTCATCCAATAGGAAGGGTCTCAGGTTTGGAATGGGAAGGAATTGGATATCACATCTCATGTTATAGGAAGGATTTCAGGTTTGGTATTAGAAGCATTGAGATATCACATCTCATGCTATAGGAAGGGTCTCAGGATTGGAATGTGAAGGATTTGGATATCACATCTCATGCTAAAGGAAGGGTCTCAGGTTTGGTAGAAGCATTGAGATATCACGTCGCTGCTATCGGAAGGGTCTCAGGATTGGATTGGGAAGGAGTTGGATATCCCTTCTCATGCTATAGGAAGGGTCTCAGGATTTGAATGGCAAGGAGTTGGATATCACATCTCATGCCATAGGAAGGGTCTCAGGTTTGGTATAAGCATTGAGATATCACATCTCTGCTATCGGAAGGGTCTCAGGATTGGATTGGGAAGGAGTTGGATATCCCTTCTCATGCTATAGGAAGTGTCTCAGGTTGGAATGGGAAGAAGTTGGATATCACATCTCATGTTATAGGAAGGGTCTCAGGATTGGAATGGGAAGGATTTGGATATCACATCTCTTGCTATAGGAAGGGTCTCAGGATTGGAATGGGTAGAAGTTGGATATTACTTTCTTGCTATAGGAAGGGTCTCATGTTTGGAATGGGAAGGAGTTGGATATCACATATGCTATAGTTAGTGTCTCAGGTTTGGAACGGGAAGGAGTTGGATATCACATCTCATGTTATAGGAAGGGTCTCAGGTTTGGTATAAGCATTGAGATATCACATCTCTGCTATCGGAAGCGGCTCAGGATTGGAATGGGAAGGAGTTGGATATCCCATCTCATGTTATAGGAAGAGTCTCTGGTTTGGTATTAGAATCATTGAGATATCACATCGCATGCTGTAGGAAGGGTCTAAGGATTGGAATGGGATGGACTTGGATATCACATCAAATGTTATAGGTAGGCTCTCAGGTTTGGTATAAGCATTGAGATATCACATCTCATGCTATAGGAAGGGTCTCAGGATTGGAATGGGAAGGAATCGGATATCACATCTCAGGCTATAGGAAGGGTCTCAGGATTGGAATGGGAAGGAGTTGGATATCACATCTCATGCTATAGGAAGGGTCTCAGGTTTGGTATAAGCATTGATATATCACATCTCATGCTATAGGAAGGATCTCAGGATTGGAATGGAAGGAGTTGGATATCACATCTCATGTTATAGGAAGGATCTCAGGTTTGGTATTAGAAGCATTGAGACATCACATCTCATGCTATAGGAAGGGTCTCAGGATTGGAATGGGAAGGAGTTGGATATCAAATCTCATGCTATAGGAAGGGTCTCAGGATTGGAATGGGAAGGAGTTGAATATGACATCTCATGCCGTAGGAAGGGTCTCAGGTTTGGTATAAACATTGAGATATCACATCTCTGCTATCAAAAGGGTCTCAGGATTGGAATTGGAAGGAGTTGGATATCCCATCTCATGTTATAGGAAGAGTCTCAGGTTTGGTATTAGAAGCATTGAGATATCACATCTCATGCTATAGGAAGTGTCTCAGGATTGGAATGGGAAGGACTTGGATATCACATCTCATGCTATATGTAGGGTCTCAAGTTTGACATTAGAAGCATTGAGATATCACATCTCATGCTATAGGAAGGGTCTGAAGATTGGAATGGGAAGGAGTTGGATATCACATCTCCTGCTATGGGAAGGGTCTCAGGTTTGGTATAAGCAGTGAGATATCACATCTCATGCTATAGGAAGTGTCTCAGGATTGGAATGGGAAGGAGTTGGATATCACATCTCATGTTATAGGAAGGATCTCAGGTGTGGTATAAGCATTGAGATATCACATCTCTGCTATCGGAAGGGTCTCAAGATTGGAATGGGAAGGAGTTGGATATTCCCATCTCATGTTATAGGAAGGGTCTCAGGTTTGGTATTAGAAGCATTGAGATATCACATCTCATGCTATAGGAAGGGTCTCAGGATTGGAATGGGAAGGACTTGGATATCACATCTCATGCTATAGGGAGGGTCTCAAGTTTGATATTAGAAGCTTTGAGATATCACATCTCATGATATCGGAAGGGTCTCAGGATTGGAATGGGAAGGAGTTGGATATCACATCTCATGATAAAGGAAGGGTCTAAGGTTTGGAAGGGGAAGGATTTGGATATCACATCTCATGTTATATTACGGGTCTCAGGTTTGGTATTAGAAGCATTGAGATATCAAGTCTCATAGTATAGGAAGGGTCTCAGAATTGGAATGGGAAGGAGTTGGATATCCCATCTCATGTTATAGGAAGAGTCTCTGGTTTGGTATTAGAATCATTGAGATATTCACATCGCATGCTGTAGGAAGGGTCTAAGGATTGGAATGGGATGGACTTGGATATCACATCTCATGCTATAGGTAGGCTCTCAGGTTTGGTATAAGCATTGAGATATCACATCTCATGCTATAGGAAGGGTCTCAGAATTGGAATGGGAAGGAGTTGGATATCACATCTCAAGCTATAGGAAGGGTCTCAGTATTGGAATGGGAAGGACTTGGATATCACATCTCATGCTATAGGAAGGCTCTCAGGTTTGGAAGGGGAAAGAGTTGGATATCTCATTTCATGTTAGAGGTAGGATCTCAGGTTTGGTATTAGAGGCATTGAGATATCACATCTCATGCTATCAGAAGGGTCTCAGGAATGGAATGGGAAGGAGTTAGATATCACATCTCATGCTAAAGGGAGGGTCTCAGGTTTGGAAGGGGAAGGATTTGGATATCACATCTCATGTTATAGGAAGGATCTCAGGTTTGGTATTAGAAGCATTGAGATATCACATCTCATGCTATCGGAAGGATCTCAGGTTTGGTATTAGAAGCATTGAGATATCACATCTCATGCTATCAGAAGAGTCTCAGGATTGGAATAGGAAGGAGTTGGATATCACATTTCATGCTAAAGGGAGGGTCTCAGGTTTGGAAGGGGAAGGATTTGGATATCACATCTCATGTTATCGGAAGGATCTCACGTTTGGTATTAGAAGTATTGAGATATCATATCTCATGCTATAGGAAGGGTCTCAGGATTGGAATGGGAAGGAGTTGGATATCACATCTCATGCTATAGGGAGGGTCTCAGGATTGGAATGGGAAGGACTTAGATATCACATATCATGCTATAGGGAGGGTCTCAGTTTTGATATTAGAAGCATTGAGATATCACATCTCATGCTATCGGAAGTGTCTCAGGATTGGAATGGGAAGGAGCTGGATATCACATCTCATGCTAAAGGAAGGGTCTCAGGTTTGGAACGAGAAGGATTTGGATATCACATCTCATGTTATAGGAAGGGTCTCAGGTTTGGTATAAGCATTGAGATATCACATCTCTGCTATCGGAAGAGTCTCAGGATTGGAATGGGAAGGAGTTGGATATCCCATCTCATGTTATAGGACGGGTCTCAGGTTTGTTATTAGAATCATTGAGATATCATATTGCATGCTGTAGGAAGGGTCTAAGGGTTGGAATGTGAAGGACTTGGATATCACATCTCATGCTATAGAAAGGCTCTTAGGTTTGGAAAGGGAAGGAGTTGGATATCACATTTCATGTTAGAGGAAGGATCTCAGGTTTGGTATTAGAAGCATTGAGATATCACATCTCATGCTATAGGAAGGGTCTCAGGATTGGAATGGGAAGCAGTTGGATATGACATCTCATGCTATAGGAAGGGTCTCAGGTTTGGTATAAGCATTGAGATATCACATCTCATGCTATAGGACGGGTCTCAGGATTGGAATGGAAGGAGTTGGATATCACATCTCATGTTATAGGAAGGATCTCAGGTTTGGTATTAGAAGCATTGAGACATCACATCTCATGCTATAGGAAGGGTCTCAGGGTTGGAATGGGAAGGAGTTGGTTATCACATCTCATCCAATAGGAAGGGTCTCAGGTTTGGAATGGGAAGGAATTGGATATCACATCTCATGTTATAGGAAGGATCTCAGGTTTGGTATTAGAAGCATTGAGATATCACATCTCATGCTATAGGAAGGGTCTCAGGATTGGAATGTGAAGGATTTGGATATCACATCTCATGCTAAAGGAAGGGTCTCAGGTTTGGTAGAAGCATTGAGATATCACGTCGCTGCTATCGGAAGGGTCTCAGGATTGGATTGGGAAGGAGTTGGATATCCCTTCTCATGCTATAGGAAGGGTCTCAGGATTTGAATGGCAAGGAGTTGGATATCACATCTCATGCCATAGGAAGGGTCTCAGGTTTGGTATAAGCATTGAGATATCACATCTCTGCTATCGGAAGGGTCTCAGGATTGGATTGGGAAGGAGTTGGATATCCCTTCTCATGCTATAGGAAGTGTCTCAGGTTGGAATGGGAAGAAGTTGGATATCACATCTCATGTTATAGGAAGGGTCTCAGGATTGGAATGGGAAGGATTTGGATATCACATCTCTTGCTATAGGAAGGGTCTCAGGATTGGAATGGGTAGAAGTTGGATATTACTTTCTTGCTATAGGAAGGGTCTCATGTTTGGAATGGGAAGGAGTTGGATATCACATATGCTATAGTTAGTGTCTCAGGTTTGGAACGGGAAGGAGTTGGATATCACATCTCATGTTATAGGAAGGGTCTCAGGTTTGGTATAAGCATTGAGATATCACATCTCTGCTATCGGAAGCGGCTCAGGATTGGAATGGGAAGGAGTTGGATATCCCATCTCATGTTATAGGAAGAGTCTCTGGTTTGGTATTAGAATCATTGAGATATCACATCGCATGCTGTAGGAAGGGTCTAAGGATTGGAATGGGATGGACTTGGATATCACATCAAATGTTATAGGTAGGCTCTCAGGTTTGGTATAAGCATTGAGATATCACATCTCATGCTATAGGAAGGGTCTCAGGATTGGAATGGGAAGGAATCGGATATCACATCTCAGGCTATAGGAAGGGTCTCAGGATTGGAATGGGAAGGAGTTGGATATCACATCTCATGCTATAGGAAGGGTCTCAGGTTTGGTATAAGCATTGATATATCACATCTCATGCTATAGGAAGGATCTCAGGATTGGAATGGAAGGAGTTGGATATCACATCTCATGTTATAGGAAGGATCTCAGGTTTGGTATTAGAAGCATTGAGACATCACATCTCATGCTATAGGAAGGGTCTCAGGATTGGAATGGGAAGGAGTTGGATATCAAATCTCATGCTATAGGAAGGGTCTCAGGATTGGAATGGGAAGGAGTTGAATATGACATCTCATGCCGTAGGAAGGGTCTCAGGTTTGGTATAAACATTGAGATATCACATCTCTGCTATCAAAAGGGTCTCAGGATTGGAATTGGAAGGAGTTGGATATCCCATCTCATGTTATAGGAAGAGTCTCAGGTTTGGTATTAGAAGCATTGAGATATCACATCTCATGCTATAGGAAGTGTCTCAGGATTGGAATGGGAAGGACTTGGATATCACATCTCATGCTATATGTAGGGTCTCAAGTTTGACATTAGAAGCATTGAGATATCACATCTCATGCTATAGGAAGGGTCTGAAGATTGGAATGGGAAGGAGTTGGATATCACATCTCCTGCTATGGGAAGGGTCTCAGGTTTGGTATAAGCAGTGAGATATCACATCTCATGCTATAGGAAGTGTCTCAGGATTGGAATGGGAAGGAGTTGGATATCACATCTCATGTTATAGGAAGGATCTCAGGTGTGGTATAAGCATTGAGATATCACATCTCTGCTATCGGAAGGGTCTCAAGATTGGAATGGGAAGGAGTTGGATATTCCCATCTCATGTTATAGGAAGGGTCTCAGGTTTGGTATTAGAAGCATTGAGATATCACATCTCATGCTATAGGAAGGGTCTCAGGATTGGAATGGGAAGGACTTGGATATCACATCTCATGCTATAGGGAGGGTCTCAAGTTTGATATTAGAAGCTTTGAGATATCACATCTCATGATATCGGAAGGGTCTCAGGATTGGAATGGGAAGGAGTTGGATATCACATCTCATGATAAAGGAAGGGTCTAAGGTTTGGAAGGGGAAGGATTTGGATATCACATCTCATGTTATATTACGGGTCTCAGGTTTGGTATTAGAAGCATTGAGATATCAAGTCTCATAGTATAGGAAGGGTCTCAGAATTGGAATGGGAAGGAGTTGGATATCCCATCTCATGTTATAGGAAGAGTCTCTGGTTTGGTATTAGAATCATTGAGATATTCACATCGCATGCTGTAGGAAGGGTCTAAGGATTGGAATGGGATGGACTTGGATATCACATCTCATGCTATAGGTAGGCTCTCAGGTTTGGTATAAGCATTGAGATATCACATCTCATGCTATAGGAAGGGTCTCAGAATTGGAATGGGAAGGAGTTGGATATCACATCTCAAGCTATAGGAAGGGTCTCAGTATTGGAATGGGAAGGACTTGGATATCACATCTCATGCTATAGGAAGGCTCTCAGGTTTGGAAGGGGAAAGAGTTGGATATCTCATTTCATGTTAGAGGTAGGATCTCAGGTTTGGTATTAGAGGCATTGAGATATCACATCTCATGCTATCAGAAGGGTCTCAGGAATGGAATGGGAAGGAGTTAGATATCACATCTCATGCTAAAGGGAGGGTCTCAGGTTTGGAAGGGGAAGGATTTGGATATCACATCTCATGTTATAGGAAGGATCTCAGGTTTGGTATTAGAAGCATTGAGATATCACATCTCATGCTATCGGAAGGATCTCAGGTTTGGTATTAGAAGCATTGAGATATCACATCTCATGCTATCAGAAGAGTCTCAGGATTGGAATAGGAAGGAGTTGGATATCACATTTCATGCTAAAGGGAGGGTCTCAGGTTTGGAAGGGGAAGGATTTGGATATCACATCTCATGTTATCGGAAGGATCTCACGTTTGGTATTAGAAGTATTGAGATATCATATCTCATGCTATAGGAAGGGTCTCAGGATTGGAATGGGAAGGAGTTGGATATCACATCTCATGCTATAGGGAGGGTCTCAGGATTGGAATGGGAAGGACTTAGATATCACATATCATGCTATAGGGAGGGTCTCAGTTTTGATATTAGAAGCATTGAGATATCACATCTCATGCTATCGGAAGTGTCTCAGGATTGGAATGGGAAGGAGCTGGATATCACATCTCATGCTAAAGGAAGGGTCTCAGGTTTGGAACGAGAAGGATTTGGATATCACATCTCATGTTATAGGAAGGGTCTCAGGTTTGGTATAAGCATTGAGATATCACATCTCTGCTATCGGAAGAGTCTCAGGATTGGAATGGGAAGGAGTTGGATATCCCATCTCATGTTATAGGACGGGTCTCAGGTTTGTTATTAGAATCATTGAGATATCATATTGCATGCTGTAGGAAGGGTCTAAGGGTTGGAATGTGAAGGACTTGGATATCACATCTCATGCTATAGATAGGCTCTTAGGTTTGGAAAGGGAAGGAGTTGGATATCACATTTCATGTTAGAGGAAGGATCTCAGGTTTGGTATTAGAAGCATTGAGATATCACATCTCATGCTATAGGAAGGGTCTCAGGATTGGAATGGGAAGCAGTTGGATATGACATCTCATGCTATAGGAAGGGTCTCAGGTTTGGTATAAGCATTGAGATATCACATCTCATGCTATAGGACGGGTCTCAGGATTGGAATGGAAGGAGTTGGATATCACATCTCATGTTATAGGAAGGATCTCAGGTTTGGTATTAGAAGCATTGAGACATCACATCTCATGCTATAGGAAGGGTCTCAGGGTTGGAATGGGAAGGAGTTGGTTATCACATCTCATCCAATAGGAAGGGTCTCAGGTTTGGAATGGGAAGGAATTGGATATCACATCTCATGTTATAGGAAGGATCTCAGGTTTGGTATTAGAAGCATTGAGATATCACATCTCATGCTATAGGAAGGGTCTCAGGATTGGAATGTGAAGGATTTGGATATCACATCTCATGCTAAAGGAAGGGTCTCAGGTTTGGTAGAAGCATTGAGATATCACGTCGCTGCTATCGGAAGGGTCTCAGGATTGGATTGGGAAGGAGTTGGATATCCCTTCTCATGCTATAGGAAGGGTCTCAGGATTTGAATGGCAAGGAGTTGGATATCACATCTCATGCCATAGGAAGGGTCTCAGGTTTGGTATAAGCATTGAGATATCACATCTCTGCTATCGGAAGGGTCTCAGGATTGGATTGGGAAGGAGTTGGATATCCCTTCTCATGCTATAGGAAGTGTCTCAGGTTGGAATGGGAAGGAGTTGGATATCACATCTCATGTTATAGGAAGGGTCTCAGGATTGGAATGGGAAGGATTTGGATATCACATCTCTTGCTATAGGAAGGGTCTCAGGATTGGAATGGGTAGGAGTTGGATATTATTTTCTTGCTATAGGAAGGGTCTCATGTTTGGAATGGGAAGGAGTTGGATATCACATATGCTATAGTTAGTGTCTCAGGTTTGGAACGGGAAGGAGTTGGATATCACATCTCATGTTATAGGAAGGGTCTCAGGTTTGGTATAAGCATTGAGATATCACATCTCTGCTATCAGAAGCGGCTCAGGATTGGAATGGGAAGGAGTTGGATATCCCATCTCATGTTATAGGAAGAGTCTCTGGTTTGGTATTAGAATCATTGAGATATCACATCGCATGCTGTAGGAAGGGTCTAAGGATTGGAATGGGATGGACTTGGATATCACATCTCATGTTATAGGTAGGCTCTCAGGTTTGGTATAAGCATTGAGATATCACATCTCATGCTATAGGAAGGGTCTCAGGATTGGAATGGGAAGGAATTGGATATCACATCTCAGGCTATAGGAAGGGTCTCAGGATTGGAATGGGAAGGAGTTGGATATCACATCTCATGCTATAGGAAGGGTCTCAGGTTTGGTATAAGCATTGAGATATCACATCTCATGCTATAGGAAGGGTCTCAGGATTGGAATGGAAGTAGTTGGATATCACATCTCATGTTATAGGAAGGATCTCAGGTTTGGTATTAGAAGCATTGAGACATCACATCTCATGCTATAGGAAGGGTCTCAGGATTGGAATGGGAAGGAGTTGGATATCAAATCCCATGCTATAGGAAGGGTCTCAGGATTGGAATGGGAAGGAGTTGAATATGACATCTCATGCCGTAGGAAGGGTCTCAGGTTTGGTATAAACATTGAGATATCACATCTCTGCTATCAAAAGGGTCTCAGGATTGGAATTGGAAGGAGTTGGATATCCCATCTCATGTTATAGGAAGAGTCTCAGGTTTGGTATTAGAAGCATTGAGATATCACATCTCATGCTATAGGAAGTGTCTCAGGATTGGAATGGGAAGGACTTGGATATCACATCTCATGCTATAGGTAGGGTCTCAAGTTTGACATTAGAAGCATTGAGATATCACATCTCATGCTATAGGAAGGGTCTGAGGATTGGAATGGGAAGGAGTTGGATATCACATCTCCTGCTATGGGAAGGGTCTCAGGTTTGGTATAAGCAGTGAGATATCACATCTCATGCTATAGGAAGTGTCTCAGGATTGGAATGGGAAGGAGTTGGATATCACATCTCATGTTATAGGAAGGATCTCAGGTGTGGTATAAGCATTGAGATATCACATCTCTGCTATCGGAAGGGTCTCAAGATTGGAATGGGAAGGAGTTGGATATTCCCATCTCATGTTATAGGAAGGGTCTCAGGTTTGGTATTAGAAGCATTGAGATATCACATCTCATGCTATAGGAAGGGTCTCAGGATTGGAATGGGAAGGACTTGGATATCACATCTCATGCTATAGGGAGGGTCTCAAGTTTGATATTAGAAGCTTTGAGATATCACATCTCATGATATCGGAAGGGTCTCAGGATTGGAATGGGAAGGAGTTGGATATCACATCTCATGATAAAGGACGGGTCTAAGGTTTGGAAGGGGAAGGATTTGGATATCACATCTCATGTTATATTACGGGTCTCAGGTTTGGTATTAGAAGCATTGAGATATCAAGTCTCATAGTATAGGAAGGGTCTCAGAATTGGAATGGGAAGGAGTTGGATATCCCATCTCATGTTATAGGAAGAGTCTCTGGTTTGGTATTAGAATCATTGAGATATTCACATCGCATGCTGTAGGAAGGGTCTAAGGATTGGAATGGGATGGACTTGGATATCACATCTCATGCTATAGGTAGGCTCTCAGGTTTGGTATAAGCATTGAGATATCACATCTCATGCTATAGGAAGGGTCTCAGAATTGGAATGGGAAGGAGTTGGATATCACATCTCAAGCTATAGGAAGGGTCTCAGTATTGGAATGGGAAGGACTTGGATATCACATCTCATGCTATAGGAAGGCTCTCAGGTTTGGAAGGGGAAAGAGTTGGATATCTCATTTCATGTTAGAGGTAGGATCTCAGGTTTGGTATTAGAGGCATTGAGATATCACATCTCATGCTATCAGAAGGGTCTCAGGAATGGAATGGGAAGGAGTTAGATATCACATCTCATGCTAAAGGGAGGGTCTCAGGTTTGGAAGGGGAAGGATTTGGATATCACATCTCATGTTATAGGAAGGATCTCAGGTTTGGTATTAGAAGCATTGAGATATCACATCTCATGCTATCGGAAGGATCTCAGGTTTGGTATTAGAAGCATTGAGATATCACATCTCATGCTATCAGAAGAGTCTCAGGATTGGAATAGTAACATGTTACTGACCCTTCCTATAGCTTGAGATGTGATATCCAACTCCTTCCCTTTCCAATCCTGAGACCCTTCCTATAGCATGAGATGTGATATCTCAATGCTTCTAATACCAAACCTGAGATCCTTCCTATAACATGAGATGTGATATCCAAATCCTTCCACTTCCAAACCTGAGACCCTCCCTTTAGCATGAGATGTGATATCCGACTCCTTCCCATTCCAATCCTGAGACCCTTCTGATAGCATGAGATGTGATATCTCAATGCCTATAATACCAAACCTGAGATCCTTCCGATAGCATGAGATGTGATATCTCAATGCTTCTAATACCAAACCTGAGATCCTTCCTATAACATGAAATGTGATATCCAAATCCTTCCAAATCCAATCCTGATACCCTTCCGATAGCATGAGATGTGATATCCCAATGCTTCTACAAAACCTGAAACCCATACATGGCATGAGATTTGATATCAAACTCCTTCCCATTCCAATCCTGAGACACTTCCTATAGCATGAGATGTGATATCTCAATGCTTCTAATACCAAACCTGAGACTCTTCCTATAACATGAGATGGGATATCCAACTCCTTCCCATTCCAATCCTGAGACCCTTCCGTTAGCAGAGATGTGATATCTCAATGCTTATACCAAACCTGAGACCCTTCCTATGGCATGAGATGTCATATACAACTCCTTCCCATTCCAATCCTGAGACCCTTCCTATAGCATGAGATGTGATATCTCAATGCTTATACCAAACCTGAGACCCATACATGGCATGAGATGTGATATCAAACTCCTTCCCATTCCAATCCTGAGACCATTCCTATAGCATGAGATGTGATATCTCAATGCTTCTAATACCAAACCTGAGACTCTTCCTATAACATGAGATGGGATATCCAACTCCTTCCCATTCCAATCCTGAGACCCTTCCGATAGCAGAGATGTGATATCTCAATGCTTATACCAATCCTGAGACCCTTCCTATAGCATGAGATGTGATGTCTCAATGCTTCTAATACCAAACCTGAGATCCTTCCTATAACATCAGATGTGATATCCAACTCCTTCCCATTCCAATCCTGAGACCCTTCCTATAGCATGAGATGTGATATCTCAATGTTCTTACCAAACCTGAGACCCTTCCTATAGCATGAGATGTGATATCCAACTCCTTCCCATTCCAATCCTGAGACCCTTCCTATAGCATTAGATGTGATATCTCAATGCCTCTAATACCAAATCTGAGATCCTTCCTCTAACATGAAATGTGATATCCAACTCCTTCCCTTTCCAAACCTGAGAGCCTACCTATAGCATGAGATGTGATATCCAAGACCTTCCCATTCCAATCCTTAGACCCTTCCTACAGCATACAATATGATATCTCAATGATTCTAATAACAAACCAGAGACCCGTCCTATAACATGAGATGTGATATCCAACTCCTTCTCATTCCAATCCTGAGACACTTCCGATAGCAGAGATGTGATATCTCAATGCTTATTCCAAACCTGAGACCCTTCCTATAGCATGAGATGTGATATCCAACTCCTTCCCGTTCCAAACCTGAGACCCTTCCTATAGCATGTGATATCCAACTCCTTCCCATTCCAAACATGAGACCCTCCCTATAGCATGATATGTGATATCTAAGTCCTTCCCATTCCAATCCTGAGACCCTTCCTATAGCATGAGATGTGATATCTGAATGCCTCTAATACCAAACCTGAAATCCTTCCTCTAACATGAAATGTCATATCCAACTCCTTCCCTTTCCAAACCTGAGAGCCTACCTATAGCATGAGATGTGATATCCAAGACCTTCCCATTCCAATCCTTAGACCCTTCCTACAGCATACAATATGATATCTCAATGATTCTAATAACAAACCTGAGACCCGTCCTATAACATGAGATGTGATATCCAACTCCTTCCCATTCCAATCCTGAGACACTTCCGATAGCAGAGATGTGATATCTCAATGCTTATTCCAAACCTGAGACCCTTCCTATAGCATGAGATGTGATATCCAACTTCTTCCCGTTCCAAACCTGAGACCCTTCCTATAGCATATGTGATATCCAACTCCTTCCCATTCCAAACATGAGACCCTTCCTATAGCAAGAATTTAATATCCAACTCCTTCCCATTCCAATCCTGAGACCCTTCCTACAGCATGCAATGTGATATCTCAATGCTTCTAATACCAAACCTGAGACCCGTCCTATAACATGAGATGGGATATCCAACTTCTTCCCGTTCCAAACCTGAGACCCTTCCTATAGCATGAGATGTGATATCCAACTCCTTCCCATCCCAATCCTGAGACACTTCCGATTGCAGAGATGTGATATCTCAATGCTTATACCAAACCTGAGACTCTTCCTATAACATGAGATATGATATCCAACTCCTTCCCGTTCCAAACCTGAGACCCTTCCTATAGCATAAGATGTGATATCCAACTCCTTCCCATTCCAATCCTTAGACCCTTCCGATAGCATGAGATGTGATATCTCAATGCTTCTAATACCAAACCTGAGATCCTTCCTATAACATGAGATGTGATATCCAAATCCTTCCCCTTCCAAACCTGAGACCCTCCCTTTAGCATGAGATGTGATATCCAACTCCTTCCCATTCCAATCCTGAGACCCTTCTGATAGCATGAGATGTGATATCTCAATGCCTCTAATACCAAACCTGAGATCCTACCTCTAACATGAAATATGATATCCAACTCCTTCCCTTTCCAAACCTGAGATCCTGCCTATAGCATGAGATGTGATATCCAAGTCCTTCCCATTCCAATCCTGAGACCCTTCCTATAGCATGAGATGTGATATCTCAATGCTTATACCAAACCTGAGACCCTTCCTATGGCATGAGATGCCATATACAACTCCTTCCCATTCCAATCCTGAGACCCTGCTTATAGCATGAGATGTGATATCTCAATGCTTCTAATACCAAACCTGAGATCTTTCCTATAACATGAGATGTGATATCCAACTCCTTCCCATTCCAATCCTGAGACCATTCCTATAGCATGAGATGTGATATCTCAATGCTTATACCAAACCTGAGACCGTTCCTATAGCTTGAGATGTGATATCCAACTCCTTCCCCTTCCAAACCTGAGAGCCTTCCTATAGCATGAGATATGATATCCAAGTCCTTTCCATTCCAATCCTGAGACCCTTCCTATAACATGAGATGTGATATCCAACTCCTTCCCATTCCAACCTGAGACCCTTCCTATAGCATGAGATGGGATATCCAACTCCTTCCAAATCCAATCCTGATACCCTTCCGATAGCATGAGATGTGATATCCCAATGCTTCTACCAAACCTGAGACCCATACTATGGCATGAGATGTGATATCAAACTCCTTCCCATTCCAACATGAGACCCTTCCTATAGCATGAGATGGGATATCCAACTCCTTCCAAATCCAATCCTGAAATCCTTCCGATAGCATGAGATGTGATATCCCAATGCTTCTACCAAACCTGAGACCCATACTATGGCATGAGATGTGATATCCAACTCCTTCCCATTCCAATTCTGAGACTCTTCTGATAGCATGAGATGTGATATCTCAATGCCTCTAATACCAAACCTGAGATCCTACCTCTAACATGAAAAGTGATATCCAACTCTTTCCCGTTGCAAACCTGAGAGCCTTCCTATAGCATGAGATGTGATATCCAAGTCCTTCCCATTCCAATCCTGAGACCCTTCCTATAACATGAGATGTGATATCCAACTCCTTCCCATTCCAACCTGAGACCCTTCCTATAGCATGAGATGGGATATCCAACTCCTTCCAAATCCAATCCTGATACCCTTCCGATAGCATGAGATGTGATATCCCAATGCTTCTACCAAACCTGAGACCCATACTATGGCATGAGATGTGATATCAAACTCCTTCCCATTCCAATCCTGTGACCCTTCCTATAGCTTGAGATGTGATATCCAACTCCTTCCCATTCCAATTCTGAGACCCTTCCTATACAATGAGACTTGATATCTCAATGCTTCTAATACCAAACCTGAGACCCGTCCTATAACATGAGATGTGATATCCAAATCCTTCCCCTTCCAAACCTTAGACCCTTCCTTTATCATGAGATGTGATATCCAACTCCTTCCCATTCCAATCCTGAGACTCTTCCTATAGCATGAGATGTGATATCCAACTCCTTCCCATTCCAATCCTGAGACCCTTCCGATAGCAGAGATGTGATATCTCAATGCTTATACCAAACCTGAGATCCTTCCTATAACATGAGATGTGATATCCAACTCCTTCCCATTCCAATCCTGAGACAATTCCTATAGCATGAGATGTGATATCTCACTGCTTATACCAAACCTGAGACCCTTCCTATAGCATGAGATGTGATATCCAACTCCTTCCCATTCCAATCCTGAGACCCTTATGATAGCATGAAATGTGATATCTCAATGCCTCTAATACCAAACCTGAGATCCTTCCTATAACATGAGATGTGATATCCAAATCCTTCCCCTTCCAAACCTGAGACCCTCCCTTTAGCATGAGATGTGATATCCAACTCCTTCCCATTCCAATCCTGAGACCCTTCTGATAGCATGAGATGTGATATCTCAATGCCTCTAATACCAAACCTGATATCCTACCTCTAACATGAAATGTGATATCCAACTCCTTCCCTTTCCAAACCTGAGACCCTGCCTATAGCATGAGATGTGATATCCAAGTCCTTCCCATTCCAATCCTGAGACCCTTCCTATAGCATGTGATGTGATATCTCAATGCTTATACCAAACCTGAGACCCTTCCTATGGCATGAGATGTCATATACAACTCCTTCCCATTCCAATCCTGAGACCCTTCCTATAGCATGTGATGTGATATCTCAATGCTTATACCAAACCTGAGACCCTTCCTATAGCTTGAGATATGATATCCAACTCCTTCCCATTCCAATCCTGAGACCCTTCCGATAGCATGAGATGTGATATCTCAATACTTCTAATACCAAACCTGAGATCCTTCCGATAACATGAGATGTGATATCCAGATCCTTCCCCTTCCAAACCTGAGACCCTCCCTTTAGCATGAGATGTGATATCCAACTCCTTCCCATTCCAATCCTGAGACCCTTCTGATAGCATGAGATGTGATATCTCAATGCTTCTAATACCAAACCTGAGATCCTTCCGATAGCATGAGATGTGATATCTCAATGCTTCTAATACCAAACCTGAGCTCCTTCTTATAACATGAGATGTGATATCCAAATCCTTCCCCTTCCAAACCTGAGACCCTCCCTTTAGCATGAGATGTGATATCCAACTCCTTCCCATTCCAATCCTGAGACCCTTCTGATAGCATGAGATGTGATATCTCAATGCCTCTAATATCAAACCTGAGATCCTACCTCTAACATGAAATGTGATATCCAACTCTTTCCCCTTCCAAACCTGAGAGCCTTCCTATAGCATGAGATTTGATATCCAACTCCTTCCCGTTCCAAACCTGAGACCCTTCCTATAGCATGAGATGTGATATCCAACTCCTTCCCATCCCAATCCTGAGACATTTCCGATTGCAGAGATGTGATATCTCAATGCTTATACCAAACCTGAGACCCTTCCTATAGCATGAGATGTGATATCCAACTCCTTCCCATCCCAATCCTGAGACATTTCCGATTGCAGAGATGTGATATCTCAATGCTTATACCAAACCTGAGACTCTTCCTATAACATGAGATATGATATCCAACTCCTTCCCGTTCCAAACCTGAGACCCTTCCTATAGCATAAGATGTGATATCCAACTCCTTCCCATTCCAATCCTTAGACCCTTCCGATAGCATGAGATGTGATATCTCAATGCTTCTAATACCAAACCTGAGATCCTTCCTATAACATGAGATGTGATATCCAAATCCTTCCCCTTCCAAACCTGAGACCCTCCCTTTAGCATGAGATGTGATATCCAACTCCTTCCCATTCCAATCCTGAGACCCTTCTGATAGCATGAGATGTGATATCTCAATGCCTCTAATACCAAACCTGAGATCCTACCTCTAACATGAAATATGATATCCAACTCCTTCCCTTTCCAAACCTGAGATCCTGCCTATAGCATGAGATGTGATATCCAAGTCCTTCCCATTCCAATCCTGAGACCCTTCCTATAGCATGAGATGTGATATCTCAATGCTTATACCAAACCTGAGACCCTTCCTATGGCATGAGATGCCATATACAACTCCTTCCCATTCCAATCCTGAGACCCTGCTTATAGCATGAGATGTGATATCTCAATGCTTCTAATACCAAACCTGAGATCTTTCCTATAACATGAGATGTGATATCCAACTCCTTCCCATTCCAATCCTGAGACCATTCCTATAGCATGAGATGTGATATCTCAATGCTTATACCAAACCTGAGACCGTTCCTATAGCTTGAGATGTGATATCCAACTCCTTCCCCTTCCAAACCTGAGAGCCTTCCTATAGCATGAGATATGATATCCAAGTCCTTTCCATTCCAATCCTGAGACCCTTCCTATAACATGAGATGTGATATCCAACTCCTTCCCATTCCAACCTGAGACCCTTCCTATAGCATGAGATGGGATATCCAACTCCTTCCAAATCCAATCCTGATACCCTTCCGATAGCATGAGATGTGATATCCCAATGCTTCTACCAAACCTGAGACCCATACTATGGCATGAGATGTGATATCAAACTCCTTCCCATTCCAACATGAGACCCTTCCTATAGCATGAGATGGGATATCCAACTCCTTCCAAATCCAATCCTGAAATCCTTCCGATAGCATGAGATGTGATATCCCAATGCTTCTACCAAACCTGAGACCCATACTATGGCATGAGATGTGATATCCAACTCCTTCCCATTCCAATTCTGAGACTCTTCTGATAGCATGAGATGTGATATCTCAATGCCTCTAATACCAAACCTGAGATCCTACCTCTAACATGAAAAGTGATATCCAACTCTTTCCCGTTGCAAACCTGAGAGCCTTCCTATAGCATGAGATGTGATATCCAAGTCCTTCCCATTCCAATCCTGAGACCCTTCCTATAACATGAGATGTGATATCCAACTCCTTCCCATTCCAACCTGAGACCCTTCCTATAGCATGAGATGGGATATCCAACTCCTTCCAAATCCAATCCTGATACCCTTCCGATAGCATGAGATGTGATATCCCAATGCTTCTACCAAACCTGAGACCCATACTATGGCATGAGATGTGATATCAAACTCCTTCCCATTCCAATCCTGTGACCCTTCCTATAGCTTGAGATGTGATATCCAACTCCTTCCCATTCCAATTCTGAGACCCTTCCTATACAATGAGACTTGATATCTCAATGCTTCTAATACCAAACCTGAGACCCGTCCTATAACATGAGATGTGATATCCAAATCCTTCCCCTTCCAAACCTTAGACCCTTCCTTTATCATGAGATGTGATATCCAACTCCTTCCCATTCCAATCCTGAGACTCTTCCTATAGCATGAGATGTGATATCCAACTCCTTCCCATTCCAATCCTGAGACCCTTCCGATAGCAGAGATGTGATATCTCAATGCTTATACCAAACCTGAGATCCTTCCTATAACATGAGATGTGATATCCAACTCCTTCCCATTCCAATCCTGAGACAATTCCTATAGCATGAGATGTGATATCTCACTGCTTATACCAAACCTGAGACCCTTCCTATAGCATGAGATGTGATATCCAACTCCTTCCCATTCCAATCCTGAGACCCTTATGATAGCATGAAATGTGATATCTCAATGCCTCTAATACCAAACCTGAGATCCTTCCTATAACATGAGATGTGATATCCAAATCCTTCCCCTTCCAAACCTGAGACCCTCCCTTTAGCATGAGATGTGATATCCAACTCCTTCCCATTCCAATCCTGAGACCCTTCTGATAGCATGAGATGTGATATCTCAATGCCTCTAATACCAAACCTGATATCCTACCTCTAACATGAAATGTGATATCCAACTCCTTCCCTTTCCAAACCTGAGACCCTGCCTATAGCATGAGATGTGATATCCAAGTCCTTCCCATTCCAATCCTGAGACCCTTCCTATAGCATGTGATGTGATATCTCAATGCTTATACCAAACCTGAGACCCTTCCTATGGCATGAGATGTCATATACAACTCCTTCCCATTCCAATCCTGAGACCCTTCCTATAGCATGTGATGTGATATCTCAATGCTTATACCAAACCTGAGACCCTTCCTATAGCTTGAGATATGATATCCAACTCCTTCCCATTCCAATCCTGAGACCCTTCCGATAGCATGAGATGTGATATCTCAATACTTCTAATACCAAACCTGAGATCCTTCCGATAACATGAGATGTGATATCCAGATCCTTCCCCTTCCAAACCTGAGACCCTCCCTTTAGCATGAGATGTGATATCCAACTCCTTCCCATTCCAATCCTGAGACCCTTCTGATAGCATGAGATGTGATATCTCAATGCTTCTAATACCAAACCTGAGATCCTTCCGATAGCATGAGATGTGATATCTCAATGCTTCTAATACCAAACCTGAGCTCCTTCTTATAACATGAGATGTGATATCCAAATCCTTCCCCTTCCAAACCTGAGACCCTCCCTTTAGCATGAGATGTGATATCCAACTCCTTCCCATTCCAATCCTGAGACCCTTCTGATAGCATGAGATGTGATATCTCAATGCCTCTAATATCAAACCTGAGATCCTACCTCTAACATGAAATGTGATATCCAACTCTTTCCCCTTCCAAACCTGAGAGCCTTCCTATAGCATGAGATTTGATATCCAACTCCTTCCCGTTCCAAACCTGAGACCCTTCCTATAGCATGAGATGTGATATCCAACTCCTTCCCATCCCAATCCTGAGACATTTCCGATTGCAGAGATGTGATATCTCAATGCTTATACCAAACCTGAGACTCTTCCTATAACATGAGATGTGATATCCAACTCCTTCCCGTTCCAAACCTGAGACCCTTCCTATAGCATGAGATGTGATTTCCAACTCCTTCCCATTCCAATCCTGAGACCCTTCCGATAGCATGAGATGTGATATCTCAATGCTTCTAATACCAAACCCGAGATCCTTCCTATAACATGTGATGTGATATCCAAATTCTTCCCCTTCCAAACCTGAGACCCTCCCTTTAGCATCAGATGTGATATCCAACTCCTTCCCATTCCAATCCTGAGACCCTTATGATAGCATGAGATGTGATATCTCAATGCCTCTAATACCAAACCTGAGATCCTTCCTATAACATGAGATGTGATATCCAAATCCTTTCCCTTCCAAACCTGAGACCCTCCCTTTAGCATGAGATGTGATATCCAACTCCTTCCCATTCCAATCCTGAGACCCTTCTGATAGCATGAGATGTGATATCTCAATGCCTCTAATACCAAACCTGATATCCTACCTCTAACATGAAATGTGATATCCAACTCCTTCCCTTTCCAAACCTGAGACCCTGCCTATAGCATGAGCTGTGATATCCAAGTCCTTCCCATTCCAATCCTGAGACCCTTCCTATAGCATGTGATGTGATATCTCAATGCTTATGCCAAACCTGAGACCCTTCCTATGACATGAGATGTCATATACAACACCTTCCCATTCCAATCCTGAGACCCTTCCTATAGCATGTGATGTGATATCTCAATGCTTATACCAAACCTGAGACCCTTTCTATAGCTTGAGATGTGATATCCAACTCCTTCCCATTCCAATCCTGAGACCCTTCCTATAGCATGAGATGTGATATCTCAATACTTCTAATACCAAACCTGAGATCCTTCCGATAACATGAGATGTGATATCCAAATCCTTCCCCTTCCAAACCTGAGACCCTCCCTTTAGCATGAGATGTGATATCCAACTCCTTCCCATTCCAATCCTGAGACCCTTCTGATAGCATGAGATGTGATATCTCAATGCTTCTAATACCAAACCTGAGATCCTTCTGATAGCATGAGATGTGATATCTCAATACTTCTAATACCAAACCTGAGCTCCTTCTTATAACATGAGATATGATATCCAAATCCTTCCCCTTCCAAACCTGAAACCCTCCCTTTAGCATAAGATGTGATATCCAACTCCTTCCCATTCCAATCCTGAGACCCTTCTGATAGCATGAGATGTGATATCTCAATGCCTCTAATACCAAACCTGAGATCCTACCTCTAACATGAAATGTGATATCCAACTCTTTCCCCTTCCAAACCTGAGAGCCTTCCTATAGCATGAGATGTGATATCCAAGTCCTTCCCATTCCAATCCCGAGACCCTTCCTATAACATGAGATGTGATATCCAACTCCTTCCCATTCCAACCTGAGACCCTTTCTATAGCATGAGATGGGATATCCAACTCCTTCCAAATCCAATCCTGATACCCTTCCGATAGCATGAGATGTGATATCCCAATGCTTATACCAAACCTGAGACCCATACTATGGCATGAGATGTGATATCAAACTCCTTCCCATTCCAATCCTGAGACCCTTCCTATAGCTTGAGATGTGATATCCAACTCCTTCCCATTCCAAACCTTAGACCCTTCTTTTATCATGAGATGTGATATCCAACTCCTTCCCATTCCAATCCTGAGACCCTTCCGATATCATGAGATGTGATATCTCAATGCTTCTAATATCAAACTTGAGACCCTCCCTATAGCATGAGATGTGATATCCAAGTCCTTCCCATTCCAATCCTGAGACCCTTCCTATAGCATGAGATATGATATCTCAATACTTCTAATACCAAACGTGAGATCCTTCCGATAACATGAGATGTGATATCCAAATCCTTCCCCTTCCAAACCTGAGACCCTCCCTTTAGCATGAGATGTGATATCCAACTCCTTCCCATTGCAATCCTGAGACCCTTCTGATAGCATGAGATGTGATATCTCAATGCTTCTAATACCAAACCTGAGATCCTTCCGATAGCATGAGATGTGATATCTCAATGCTTCTAATACCAAACCTGAGATCCTTCCTAAAACATGAGATGTGATATCCAAATCCTTCCCCTTCCAAACCTGAGACCCTCCCTTTAGCATGAGATGTGATATCCAACTCCTTCCCATTCCATTCCTGAGACCCTTCTGATAGCATGAGATGTGATATCTCAATGCCTCTAATACAAAACCTGAGATCCTACCTCTAACATGAAATGTGATATCCAACTCTTTCCCCTTCCAAACCTGAGAGCCTTCCTATAGCATGAGATGTGATATCCAAGTCCTTCCCATTCCAATCCTGAGACCCTTCCTATAGCATGAGATGTGATATCTCAATGCTTCTAATACCAAACCTGAGACCCTTCCTATAACATGAGATGGGAATATCCAACTCCTTCCCATTCCAATCCTGAGACCCTTCCGAAAGCAGAGATGTGATATCTCAATGCTTATACCAAACCTGAGACCCTTCCTATGGCATGAGATGTGATATCCAACTCCTTGCCATTCAAATCCTGAGACCCTTCCTATAGCATGAGAAGGGATATCCAACTCCTTCCCAATCCAATCCTGAGACCCTTCCGATAGCAGAGACGTGATATCTCAATGCTTCTACCAAACCTGAGACCCTTCCTTTAGCATGAGATGTGATATCCAAATCCTTCACATTCCAATCCTGAGACCCTTCCTATAGCATGAGATGTGATATCTCAATGCTTCTAATACCAAACCTGAGATCCTTCCTATAACATGAGATGTGATATCCAATTCCTTCCCATTCCAAACCTGACACCCTTCGTATTGGATGAGATGTGATATCCAACTCCTTCCCATTCCAACCCTGAGACCCTTCCTATAGCATGAGATGTGATGTCTCAATGCTTCTAATACCAAACCTGAGATCCTTCCTATAACATGAGATGTGATATCCAACTCCTTCCATTCCAATCCTGAGACCTGTCCTATAGCATGAGATGTGATATCTCAATGCTTATACCAAACCTGAGACCCTTCCTATAGCATGAGATGTGATATCCAACTACTTCCCATTCCAATCCTGAGACCCTTCATATAGCATGAGATGTGATATCTCAATGCTTCTAATACCAAACCTGAGATCCTTCCTCTAACATGAAATGTGATATCCAACTCCTTCCCTTTCCAAACCTAAGATCCTATCTATAGCATGAGATGTGATATCCAAGTCCTTCCCATTCCAATCCTTAGACCCTTCCTACAGCATGCAATATGATATCTCAATGATTCTAATAACAAACCTGAGACCCGTCCTATAGCATGAGATATGATATCCAAGTCCTTCCCATTCCAATCCTGAGACCCTTCCTATAACATGAAATGTGATATCCAACTCCTTCCCATTCCAACCTGAGACCCTTCCTATAGCATGAGATGGGATATCCAACTTCTTCCAAATCCAATACTGATACCCTTCCGATAGCATGAGATGTGATATCCCAATGCTTCTACCAAACCTGAGACCCATACTATGGCATGAGATGTGATATCAAACTCCTTCCCATTCCAATCCTGAGACCCTTCCTATAGCTTGAGGTGTGATATCCAACTCCTTCCCATTCCAATTCTGAGACCCTTCTTATACCATGAGACTTGATATCTCAATGCTTCTAATACCAAACCTGAGACCCGTCCTATAACATGAGATGTGATATCCAAATCCTTCCCCTTCCAAACCTTAGACCCTTCCTTTATCATGAGATGTGATATCCAACTCCTTCCCATTCCAATCCTGAGACCCTTCCGATATCATGAGATTTGTTTTCTCAATGCTTCTAATATCAAACTTGAGACCCTCCCTATAGCATGAGATGTGACATCCAAGTCCTTCCCATTCCAATCCTGAGACCCTTCCTATAACATGAGATGTGATATCCAACTCCTTCCCATTCCAACCTGAGACACTTCCTATAGCATGAGAAGGGATATCTAACTCCTTCCCAATCCAATCCTGAGACCCTAGCGATAGCAGAGATGTGATATCTCAATGCTTATACCAAACCTGAGACCCTTCCTATGGCATGAGATGTGATATCCAACTCCTTGCCATTCAAATCCTGAGACCCTTCCTATAGCATGAGATGTGATATCTCTATGCTTCTAATACCAAACCTGAGACCCTTCCTATAACATGAGATGGGATATCCAACTCCTTCCCATTCCAATCCTGAGACCCTTCCGATAGCAGAGATGTGATATCTCAATGCTTATACCAAACCTGAGAACCTTCCTATGGCCTGAGATGTCATATACAACTCCTTCCCATTCCAATCCTGAGACCCTTCCTTTAGCATGAGATGTGATATCTCAATGCTTATACCAAATCTGAGACCCTTCCTATAGCATGAGATGTGATATCCAATTCCTTCCCATTCCAATCCTGAGACCCTTCCTATAGCATGAGATGTGATATCTCAATGCTTATACCAAACCTGAGAGCCTACCTATAGCATGAGATGTGATATCCAAGTCCATCCCATTCCAATCCTTAGACCCTTCCTACAGCATGCGATGTGATATCTCAATGATTCTAATACCAAACCAGAGACTCTTCCTATAACATGAGATGGGATATCCAACTCCTTCCCATTCCAATCCTGAGCCGCTTCCGATAGCAGAGATGTGATATCTCAATGCTTATACCAAACCTGAGACCCTTCCTATAACATGAGATGTGATATCCAACTCCTTCCCGTTCCAAACCTGAGACACTAACTATAGCATATGTGATATCCAACTCCTTCCCATTCCAAACATGAGACCCTTCCTATAGCAAGAAAGTAATATTCAACTCCTACCCATTCCAATCCTGAGACCCTTCCTATAGCAAGAGATGTGATATCCAAATCCTTCCCATTCCAATCCTGAGACCCTTCCTATAACATGAGATGTGATATCCAACTCCTTCCCATTCCAACCTGAGACACTTCCTATAGCATGAGAAGGGATATCCAACTCCTTCCCAATCCAATCCTGAGACCCTTCCGATAGCAGAGATGTGATATCTCAATGCTTATACCAAACCTGAGACCCTTCCTATGGCATGAGATGTGATATCCAACTCCTTCCCAATCCAATCCTGAGACCCTTCCGATAGCAGAGACGTGATATCTCAATGCTTCTACCAAACCTGAGACCCTTCCTTTAGCATGAGATGTGATATCCAAATCCTTCACATTCCAATCCTGAGACCCTTCCTATAGCATGAGATGTAATATCTCAATGCTTCTAATACCAAACCTGAGATCCTTCCTATAACATGAGATGTGATATCCAATTCCTTCCCATTCCAAACCTGAGACCCTTCCTATTGGATGAGATGTGATATCCAACTCCTTCCCATTCCAACCCTGAGACCCTTCCTATAGCATGAGATGTGATGTCTCAATGCTTCTAATACCAAACCTGAGATCCTTCCTATAACATGAGATGTGATAGCCAACTCCTTCCATTCCAATCCTGAGACCCGTCCTATAGCATGAGATGTGATATCTCAATGCTTATACCAAACCTGAGACCCTTCCTATAGCATGAGATGTGATATCCAACTGCTTCCCATTCCAATCCTGAGACCCTTCCTATAGCATGAGATGTGATATCTCAATGCTTCTAATACCAAACCTGAGATCCTTCCTCTAACATGAAATGTGATATCCAACTCCTTCCCTTTCCAAACCTAAGAGCCTATCTATAGCATGAGATGTGATATCCAAGTCCTTCCCATTCCAACCCTTAGACCCTTCCTACAGCATGCAATATGATATCTCAATGATTCTAATAACAAACCTGAGACCCGTCCTATAACATGAGATGGGATATCCAACTCCTTCCCATTCCAATCCTGAGACACTTCCGATAGCAGAGATGTGATATCTCAATGCTTATACCAAACCTGAGACCCTTCCTATAACATGAGATGTGATATCCAAATCCTTCCCGTTCCAAACCTGAGACCCTTCCTTTAGCATGAGATGTGATATCCAGCACCTTCCCATTCCAATCCTGAGACACTTCCTATAGCATGAGATGTGATATCTCAATGCTTCTAATATCAAAACTGAGACCCTCCCTATAGCATGATATGTGATATCTAAGTTCTCCCCATTCCAATCCTGAGACCCTCCCTATAGCATGAGATGTGATATCCAACTACTTCCCATTCCAATCCTGAGACCCTTCCTATACCATGAGATATGATATCTCAATACTTCTAATACCAAACGTGAGATCCTTCCGATAACATGAGATGTGATATCCAAATCCTTCCCCTTCCAATCCTGAGACCCTTCCTTTAGCATGAGATGTGATATCCAACTCCTTCCTATTCCAATCCTGAGACTCTTCTGATAGCATGAGATGTGATATCTCAATGCTTCTAATACGAAACCTGAGATCCTTCCGATAGCATGAGATGTGATATCTCAATGCTTCTAATACCAAACCTGAGATCCTTCCTATAACATGAGATGTGATATCCAAATCCTTCCCCTTCCAAACCTGAGACCCTCCCTTTAGCATGAGATGTGATATCCAACTCCTTCCCATTCCATTCCTGAGACCCTTCTGATAGCATGAGATGTGATATCTCAATGCCTCTAATACCAAACCTGAGATCCTACCTCTAACATGAAATGTGATATCCAACTCTTTCCCCTTCCAAACCTGAGAGCCTTCCTATAGCATGAGATGTGATATCCAAGTCCTTCCGATTCCAATCCTGAGACCCTTCCTATAGCTTGAGATGTGATATCCAACTCCTTCCCATTCCAATTCTGAGACCCTTCCTATACTATGAGACTTGATATCTCAATGCTTCTAATACAAATGTGAGACCCGTAATATAACATGAGATGTGATATCCAAATCCTTCCCCTTCCAAACCTTAGACCCTTCCTTTATCATGAGATGTGATATCCAACTCCTTCCCATTCCAATCCTGAGACCCTTCCGATATCATGAGATGTGATATCTCAAAGCTTCTAATATCAAACTTGAGACCCTCCCTATAGCATGAGATGTGATATCCAAGTCCTTCCCATTCCAATCCTGAGACCCTTCCTATAGCTTGAGGTGTGATATCCAACTCCTTCCCATTCCAATTCTGAGACCCTTCTTATACCATGAGACTTGATATCTCAATGCTTCTAATACCAAACCTGAGACCCGTCCTATAACATGAGATGTGATATCCAAATCCTTCCCCTTCCAAACCTTAGACCCTTCCTTTATCATGAGATGGGATATCCAACTCCTTCCCATTCCAATCCTGAGCCGCTTCCGATAGCAGAGATGTGATATCTCAATGCTTATACCAAACCTGAGACCCTTCCTATAACATGAGATGTGATATCCAACTCCTTCCCGTTCCAAACCTGAGACACTAACTATAGCATATGTGATATCCAACTCCTTCCCATTCCAAACATGAGACCCTTCCTATAGCAAGAAAGTAATATTCAACTCCTACCCATTCCAATCCTGAGACCCTTCCTATAGCAAGAGATGTGATATCCAAATCCTTCCCATTCCAATCCTGAGACCCTTCCTATAACATGAGATGTGATATCCAACTCCTTCCCATTCCAACCTGAGACACTTCCTATAGCATGAGAAGGGATATCCAACTCCTTCCCAATCCAATCCTGAGACCCTTCCGATAGCAGAGATGTGATATCTCAATGCTTATACCAAACCTGAGACCCTTCCTATGGCATGAGATGTGATATCCAACTCCTTCCCAATCCAATCCTGAGACCCTTCCGATAGCAGAGACGTGATATCTCAATGCTTCTACCAAACCTGAGACCCTTCCTTTAGCATGAGATGTGATATCCAAATCCTTCACATTCCAATCCTGAGACCCTTCCTATAGCATGAGATGTAATATCTCAATGCTTCTAATACCAAACCTGAGATCCTTCCTATAACATGAGATGTGATATCCAATTCCTTCCCATTCCAAACCTGAGACCCTTCCTATTGGATGAGATGTGATATCCAACTCCTTCCCATTCCAACCCTGAGACCCTTCCTATAGCATGAGATGTGATGTCTCAATGCTTCTAATACCAAACCTGAGATCCTTCCTATAACATGAGATGTGATAGCCAACTCCTTCCATTCCAATCCTGAGACCCGTCCTATAGCATGAGATGTGATATCTCAATGCTTATACCAAACCTGAGACCCTTCCTATAGCATGAGATGTGATATCCAACTGCTTCCCATTCCAATCCTGGGACCCTTCCTATAGCATGAGATGTGATATCTCAATGCTTCTAATACCAAACCTGAGATCCTTCCTCTAACATGAAATGTGATATCCAACTCCTTCCCTTTCCAAACCTAAGAGCCTATCTATAGCATGAGATGTGATATCCAAGTCCTTCCCATTCCAACCCTTAGACCCTTCCTACAGCATGCAATATGATATCTCAATGATTCTAATAACAAACCTGAGACCCGTCCTATAACATGAGATGGGATATCCAACTCCTTCCCATTCCAATCCTGAGACACTTCCGATAGCAGAGATGTGATATCTCAATGCTTATACCAAACCTGAGACCCTTCCTATAACATGAGATGTGATATCCAAATCCTTCCCGTTCCAAACCTGAGACCCTTCCTTTAGCATGAGATGTGATATCCAGCACCTTCCCATTCCAATCCTGAGACACTTCCTATAGCATGAGATGTGATATCTCAATGCTTCTAATATCAAAACTGAGACCCTCCCTATAGCATGATATGTGATATCTAAGACCTTCCCATTCCAATCCTGAGACCCTCCCTATAGCATGAGATGTGATATCCAACTCCTTCCCATTCCAATCCTGAGACCCTTCCTATAGCATGAGATATGATATCTCAATACTTCTAATACCAAACTTGAGATCCTTCCGATAACATGAGATGTGATATCCAAATCCTTCCCCTTCCAATCCTGAGACCCTCCCTTTAGCATGAGATGTGATATCCAACTCCTTCCTATTCCAATCCTGAGACTCTTCGGATAGCATGAGATGTGATATCTCAATGCTTCTAATACCAAACCTGAGATCCTTCCGATAGCATGAGATGTGATATCTCAATGCTTCTAATACCAAACCTGAGATCCTTCCTATAACATGAGATGTGATATCCAAATCCTTCCCCTTCCAAACCTGAGACCCTCCCTTTAGCATGAGATGTGATATCCAACTCCTTCCCATTCCATTCCTGAGACCCTTCTGATAGCATGAGATGTGATATCTCAATGCCTCTAATACCAAACCTGAGATCCTACCTCTAACATGAAATGTGATATCCAACTCTTTCCCCTTCCAAACCTGAGAGCCTTCCTATAGCATGAGATGTGATATCCAAGTCCTTCCCATTCCAAACCTGAGACCCTTCCTATAGCTTGAGATGTGATATCCAACTCCTTCCCATTCCAATTCTGAGACCCTTCCTATACTATGAGACTTGATATCTCAATGCTTCTAATACAAACGTGAGACCCGTAATATAACATGAGATGTGATATCCAAATCCTTCCCCTTCCAAACCTTAGACCCTTCCTTTATCATGAGATGTGATATCCAACTCCTTCCCATTCCAATCCTGAGACCCTTCCGATATCATGAGATGTGATATCTCAAAGCTTCTAATATCAAACTTGAGACCCTCCCTTTAGCATGAGATGTGATATCCAACTCCTTCTCATTCCAATCCTGATACCCTTCTGATAGCATGAGATGTGATATCTCAATGCCTCTAATACCAAACCTGAGATCCTACCTCTAACATGAAATGTGATATCCAACTCCTTCCCTTTCCAAACCTGAGAGCCTTCCTACAGCATGAGATGTGATATCCAAGTCCTTCCCATTCCAATCCTGAGACCCTTCCTATAACATGAGATGTCATATCCAACTCCTTCCCATTCCAACCTGATACCCTTCCTATAGCATGAGATGGGATATCCAACTCCTTCCAAATCCAATCCTGATACCCTTCCGATAGCATGAGATGTGATATCCCAATGCTTCTACAAAACCTGATACCCATACCATGGCATGAGATGTGATATCAAACTCCCGTCCCATACCATGAGACTTGATATCTCAATGCTTCTAATACCAAACCTGAGACCGGTCCAATAACATGAGATGTGATATCCAAATCCTTCCCCTTCCAAACGTTAGACCCTTCCTTTATCATGAGATGTGATATCCAAGTCCTTCCCATTCCATTCCTGAGACCCTTCCTATAGCATGAGATGTGATATCTCAATGCTTATACCAAATCTGAGACCCTTCCTATAGCATGAGATGTGATATCCACCTCCTTCCCATTCCAATCCTGAGACCCTTCCTATAGCATGAGATGTGATATCTCAATGCTTCTAATACCAAACCTGAGATCCTTCCTATAACATGAGATGTGATATCCAACTCCTTCCCATTCCAATCCTGAGACCCTTATGATAGCATGAGATGTGATATCTCAATGCCTCTAATACCAAACCTGAGATGCTTCCGATAGCATGAGATGTGATATCTCAATGCTTCTAATACCAAACCTGAGATCCTTCCTATAACATGAGATGTGATTTCCAAATCCTTCCCCTACCAAACCTGAGACCATCCCTTTAGCATGAGATGTGATATACAACTCCTTCCCTTTCCAAACCTGAGACCCTGCCTATAGCATGAGATGTGATATTCAAGTCCTTCCCATTCCAATCCTGAGACCCTTCCTATAGCATGTGATGTGATACCTCAATACTTATACCAAACCTGAGACCCTTCCTATGGCATGAGATGTCATATACAACTCCTTCCCATTCCAATCCTGAGACCCTTCCTATAGCATGAGATCTGATATCTCAATGCTTATACCAAACCTGAGACCCTTCCTATAGCATGAGATGTGATATCCAACTTCTTCCCATTCCAATCCTAAGACCCTTCCTATAACATGAGATGTGATGTCTCAATGCTTCTAATACCAAACCTGAGATCTTTCCTATAATATGAGATGTGATATCCAACTCCTTCCCATTCCAATCCTGAGACCCTTCCTATAGCATGAGATGTGATATCTCAATGCTTATACCAAACCTGAGACCCTTCCTATAGCATGAGATGTGATATCGAACTCCTTAACATTCCAATCCCGAGACCCTTCCTATAGCATGAGATGTGATATCTCAAGGCCTCTAATACCAAACCTGAGATCCTTCCTCTAACATGAAATGTGATATCCAACTCCTTCCCCTTCCAAACCTGAGAGCCTTCCTATAGCATGAGATATGATATCCAAGTCCTTCCCATTCCAATCCTGAGACCCTTCCTATAACATGAAATGTGATATCCAACTCCTTCCCATTCCAACCTGAGACCCTTCCTATAGCATGAGATGGGCTATCCAACTCCTTCCAAATCCAATACTGATACCCTTCCAATAGCATGAGATGTGATATCCCAATGCTTCTACCAAACCTGAGACCCATACTATGGCATAAAATGTGATATCAAACGCCTTCCCATTCCAATCCTGAGACCCTTCCTATAGCTTGAGATGTGATATCCAACTCCTTCCCATTCCAATTCTGAGACCCTTCCTATACCATGAGACTTGATATCTCAATGCTTCTAATACCAAACCTGAGACCCGTCCTATAACATGAGATGTGATATCCAAATCCTTCCCCTTCCAAACCTTAGACCCTTCCTTTATCATGAGATGTGATATCCAACTCCTTCCCATTCCAATCCTGAGACCCTTCCGATATCATGAGATTTGTTATCTCAATGCTTCTAATATCAAACTTGAGACCCTCCCTATAGCATGAGATGTGACATCCAAGCCCTCCCCATTCCAATCCTGAGACCCTTCCTATAGCATGAGATGTGATATCTCAATGCTTCTAATACCAAACCTGAGACCCTTCCTATAACATGAGATGGGATATCCAACTCCTTCCCATTCCAATCCTGAGACCCTTCCGATAGCAGAGATGTGATATCTCAATGCGTATACCAACCTGAGACCCTTCCTATAACATGAGATGTGATATCCAACTCCTTCCCATTCCAAACCTGAGACCCTTCCTATAGCATATGTGATATCCAACTCCTTCCAATTCCAAACATGAGACCCTTCCCATAGCAAGAATGTAATATCCAACTCCTTCCCATTCTAATCCTGAGACCATTCCTATAGCATGAGATGTGATATCTCAATGCTTCTAATACCAAACCTGAGATCCTTCCTATGACATGAGATGTGCTATCCAATTCCTTCCCATTCCAAACCTGAGACCCTTCCTACAGCATGCGATGTGATATCTCAATGCTTCTAATACCAAACCTGAGACCAGTCCTATAACATGAGATGGGATATCCAACTCCTTCCCGTTCCAATCCTGAGACACTTCCGATTGCAGAGATTTGATATCTCAATGCTTATACCAAACCTGAGACTCTTCCTATAACATGAGATGTGATATCCAACTCCTTCCCATTCCAAACCTGAGACCCTTCCTATAGCATGAGATGTGATATCCAAATCCTTCCCATCCCAATCCTGAGACACTTCCAATTGCAGAGATGTGATATCTCAATGCTTATACCAAACCTGAGACTCTTCCTATAACACGAGATGTGATATCCAACTCCTTCCCGTTCCAAACCTGAGACCCTTCCTATAGCATGAGATGTGATATCCAACTCCTTCCCATTCCAATCCTGAGACCCTTCCAATAGCATGAGATGTGATATCTCAATGCCTCTAATACCAAACCTGAGATCCTTCCTATAACATGTGATGTGATATTCAAATCCTTCCCCTTCCAAACCTGAGACCCTCCCTTTAGCATGAGATGTGATATACAACTCCTTCCCATTCCAATCCTGAGACCCTTCTGATAGCATGAGATGTGATATCTCAATGCCTCTAATACCAAACCTGAGATCCTACCTCTAACATGAAATGTGATATCCATCTCCTTCCCTTTCCAGACCTGAGACCCTGCCTATAGCATGAGCTGTGATATCCAAGTCCTTCCCATTCCAATCCTGAGACCCTTCCTATAGCATGTGATGTGATATCTCAATGCTTATACCAAACCTGAGACCCTTCTTATGGCATGAGATGTCATATACAACTCCTTCCCATTCCAATCCTGGGACCCTTCCTATAGCATGAGATGTGATATCTCAATGCTTCTAATACCAAACCTGAGACCCTTCCTATAACATGAGATGGGATATCCAACTCCTTCCCATTCCAATCCTGAGACCCTTCCGATAGCAGAGATGTGATATCTCAATGCGTATACCAACCTGAGACCCTTCCTATAACATGAGATGTGATATCCAACTCCTTCCCATTCCAAACCTGAGACCCTTCCTATAGCATATGTGATATCCAACTCCTTCCAATTCCAAACATGAGACCCTTCCCATAGCAAGAATGTAATATCCAACTCCTTCCCATTCTAATCCTGAGACCATTCCTATAGCATGAGATGTGATATCTCAATGCTTCTAATACCAAACCTGAGATCCTTCCTATGACATGAGATGTGCTATCCGATTCCTTCCCATTCCAAACCTGAGACCCTTCCTACAGCATGCGATGTGATATCTCAATGCTTCTAATACCAAACCTGAGACCAGTCCTATAACATGAGATGGGATATCCAACTCCTTCCCGTTCCAATCCTGAGACACTTCCGATTGCAGAGATTTGATATCTCAATGCTTATACCAAACCTGAGACTCTTCCTATAACATGAGATGTGATATCCAACTCCTTCCCGTTCCAAACCTGAGACCCTTCCTATAGCATGAGATGTGATATCCAAATCCTTCCCATCCCAATCCTGAGACACTTCCAATTGCAAAGATGTGATATCTCAATGCTTATACCAAACCTGAGACTCTTCCTATAACACGAGATGTGATATCCAACTCCTTCCCGTTCCAAACCTGAGACCCTTCCTATAGCATGAGATGTGATATCCAACTCCTTCCCATTCCAATCCTGAGACCCTTCCAATAGCATGAGATGTGATATCTCAATGCCTCTAATACAAAACCTGAGATCCTTCCTATAACATGTGATGTGATATTCAAATCCTTCCCCTTCCAAACCTGAGACCCTCCCTTTAGCATGAGATGTGATATACAACTCCTTCCCATTCCAATCCTGAGACCCTTCTGATAGCATGAGATGTGATATCTCAATGCCTCTAATACCAAACCTGAGATCCTACCTCTAACATGAAATGTGATATCCATCTCCTTCCCTTTCCAGACCTGAGACCCTGCCTATAGCATGAGCTGTGATATCCAAGTCCTTCCCATTCCAATCCTGAGACCCTTCCTATAGCATGTGATGTGATATCTCAATGCTTATACCAAACCTGAGACCCTTCTTATGGCATGAGATGTCATATACAACTCCTTCCCATTCCAATCCTGGGACCCTTCCTATAGCATGAGATGTGATATCTCAATGCTTATACCAAACCTGAGACCCTTCCTATAGCATGAGATGTGATATCTCAAGGCCTCTAATACCAAACCTGAGATCCTTCCTCTAACATGAGATGTGATATCCAACTCCTACCCATTCCAATCCTGAGACCCTTCCTATAGCAAGAGATGTGATATCCAAATCCTTCCAATTCCAATCCTGAGACCCTTCCTATAACAAGAGATGTGATATCCAACTCCTTCCCATTCCAACCTGAGACACTTCCTATAGCATGAGAAAGGATATCCAACTCCTCCGCAATCCAATCCGGAGACCCTTCCGATAGCAGAGATGTGATATCTCAATGCTTATACCAAACCTGAGACCCTTCCTATGGCATGATATGTGATATCCAACTCCTTGCCATTCAAATCCTGAGACCCTTTTATAGCATAGGAAGGGATATCCAACTCCTTCCCAATCCAATCCTGAGACCCTTCCGATAGCAGAGATGTGATATCTCAACGCTTCTACCAAACCTGAGACCCTTCCTTTAGCATGAGATGTGATATCCAAATCCTTCGCATTCCAATCCTGAGACCCTTCCTATAGCATGAGATGTGATATCTCAATGGTTCTAATACCAAACCTGAGATCCTTCCTATAACATGAGATGTGATATCCAATTCCTTCCCATTCCAAACCTGAGACCCTTCCTATAACATGAAATGTGATATCTCAAGGCCTCTAATACCAAACCTGAGATCCTTCCTCTAACATGAAATGTGATATCCAACTCCTTCCCATTCCAAACCTGAGACCCTTCCTATAACATGAAATGTGATATCCAACTCCATCCCATTCCAACCTGAGACCTTTCCTATAGCATGAGATGGGATATCCAACTCCTTCCAAATCCAATACTGATACCATTCCGATAGCATGAGATGTGATATCCCAATGCTTCTACCAAATCTGAGACCCATACTATGGCATGAGATGTGATATCAAACTCCTTCCCATTCCAACCCTGAGACCCTTCCTAAAGCTTGAGATGTGATATCCAATTTCTTCCCATTCCAATTCTGAGACCCTTCCTATACCATGAGACTTGATATCTCAATGCTTCTAATACCAAACCTGAGACCCGTCCTATAACATGAGATGTGATATCCAAATCCTTCCCCTTCCAAACCTTAGACCCTTCCTTTATCATGAGATGTGATATCCAACTCCTTCCCATTCCAATCCTGAGACCCTTCCGATATCATGAGATTTGTTATCTCAATGCTTCTAATATCAAACCTGAGACCCTCCCTATAGCATGAGATGTGACATCCAAGTCCTCCCCATTCCAATCCTGAGACCCTTCCTATAGCATGAGATGTGATATCTCAATGCTTCTAATACCAAACCTGAGACCCTTCCTATAACATGAGATGGGATATCCAACTCAGATGGGATATCCAACTCCTTCCAATTCCAATCCTGAGACCCTTCCGATAGCAGAGATGTGATATCTCAATGCTTATATCAAACCTGAGACCCTTCCTATGGCCTGAGATGTCATATACAACTCCTTCCCATTCCAATCCTGAGACCCTTCCTATAGCATGAGATGTGATATCTCAATGCTTATACCAAATCTGAGACCCTTCCTATAGCATGAGATGTGATATCCAACTCCTTCCCATTTCAATCCTGAGACCCTTCCTATAGCATGAGATGTGATGTCTCAATGCTTCTAATACCAAACCTGAGATCCTTCCTATAACATGAGATGTGATATCCAACTCCTTCCCATTCCAATCCTAAGACCCTTATGATAGCATGAGATGTGATATCTCAATGCCTCTTATACCAAACCTGAGATCCTTCCGATAGCATGAGATGTGATATCTCAATGCTTCTAATACCAAACCTGAGATCCTTCCTATAATATGAGATGTGATTTCCAAATCCTTCCCCTTCCAAACCTGAGACCCTCCCTTTAGCATGAGATGTGATATCCAACTTCTTCCCATTCCAATCCAGAGACCCTTCTGATAGCATGAGATGTGATATCTCAATGCCTCTAATACCAAACCTGAGATCCTACCTCTAACATGAAATGTGATATCCATCTCCTTCCCTTTCCAAACCTGAGACCCTGCCTATAGCATGAGATGTGATATCCAAGTCCTTCCCATTCCAATCCTGAGACCCTTCCGATAGCATGAGATGTGATATCTCAAGGCCTCTAATACCAAACCCGAGATCCTTCCTCTAACATGAAATGTGATATCCAACTCCTTCCCTTTCCAAACCTGAGAACCTTCCTATAGCATGAGATATGATATCCAACTCCTTCCCATTCCAACCTGAGACCCTTCCTATAGCATGAGATGGGATATCCAACTCCTTCCCATTCCAATCCTGAGACCCTTCCTATAGCATGAGATGTGATATCTCAATGCTTATACGAAACCTGAGACCCTTCCTATGGCATGAGATGTCATATACAACTCCTTCCCATTCCAATCCTGAGACCCTTCCTATAGCATGAGATGTGATATCTCAATGCTTATACCAAACCTGAGACCCTTCCTATAGCATGAGATGTGATATCCAACTTCTTCCCATTCCAATCCAGAGACCCTTCCTATAGCATGAGATGTGATATCTCAATGCTTATACCAAACCTGAGACCCTTCCTATAGCTTGAGATGTGATATCCAACTCCTTCCCATTCCAATCCTGTGACCCTTCCGATAGCATGAGATGTGATATCTCAAGGCCTCTAATACCAAACCTGAGATCCTTCCTCTAACATGAAATGTGATATCCAACTCCTTCCCTTTCCAAACCTGAGAACCTTCCTATAGCATGAGATATGATATCCAACTCCTTCCCATTCCAACCTGAGACCCTTCCTATAGCATGAGATGGGATATCCAACTCCTTCCAAATCCAATACTGATACCCTTCCGATAGCATGAGATGTGATATCCCAATGCTTCTACCAAACCTGAGAACCATACTATGGCATGAGATGTGATATCAAACTCCTTCCCATTCCAATCCTGAGACGCTTCCTATAGCTTGAGATGTGATATCCAACTCCTTCCCATTCCAATTCTGAGACCCTTCTTATACCATGAGACTTGATATCTCAATGCTTCTAATACCAAACCTGAGACCCGTCCTATAACATGAGATGTGATATCCAAATCCTTCCCCTTCCAAACCTTAGACTCTTCCTTTATCATGAGATGTGATATCCAACTCCTTCCCATTCCAATCCTGAGACCCTTCCAATATCATGAGATTTGTTATCTCAATGCTTCTAATATCAAACTTGAGACCCTCCCTATAGCATGAGATGTGACATCCAAGTCCTTCCCATTCCAATCCTGAGACCCTTCCTATAGCATGAGATGTGATATCTCAATGCTTCTAATAACAAACCTGAGACCTCATGCTAAAGGGAGGGTCTCAGGTTTGAGAGGGGAAGGATTTGGATATCACATCTCATGTTATAGGAAGGATCTCAGGATTGGTATTAGAAGCATTGAGATATCACATCTCATGCTATCGGAAGGATCTCAGGTTTGGTATTAGAAGCATTGAGATATCACATCTCATGCTATCGGAAGGATCTCAGGTTTGGCATTAGAAGCATTGAGATATCACATCTCATGCTATAGCAAGGGTCTCAGGTTTGGAACGGGAAGGAGTTGGATATCCCATTTCATGTTATAGGGCTGGTCTCAGGTTTGGTATTAGAAGCATTGAGATATCACATTGCATGTTGTAGGAAGGGTCTCAGGTTTGGAATGGGAAGGAATTGGATATCACATCTCATGTCATAGGAAGGATCTCAGGTTTGGTATTAGAAGCATTGAGATATCACATCTCATGCTATAGGAATGGTCTCAGGATTGGAATGGGAAGGAGTTGGATATTACATTCTTGCTATAGGAAGGGTCTCATGTTTGGAATGGGAAGGAGTTGGATATCACATATGGTATAGGAAGGGTCTCAGGTTTGGAACGGGAAGGAGTTGGATATCACATCTCATGTTGTAGGAAGCGTCTCAGGTTTGATAGAAGCATTGAGATATCACATCTCTGCTATCGGAAGTGTCTCAGGATTGGAATGGGAAGAAGTTGGATATCCCATCTCATGTTATAGGATGGGTCTCAGGTTTGTTATTAGAATCATTGAGATATCATATTGCATGCTGTAGGAAGGGTCTAAGGATTGGAATGGGAAGGACTTGGATATCACATCTCATGCTATAGGAAGGGTCTCAGGTTTGGTATAAGCATTGAGATATCACATCTCATGCTATAGGAAGGGTCTCAGGATTGGAATGGGAAGGAGTTGGATATCACATCTCATGTTATAGGAAGGATCTCAGGTTTGGTATTAGAAGCATTGAGACATCACATCTCATGCTATAGGAAGGGTCTCAGGATTGGAATGGGAAGGAGTTGTATATGACATCTCATGCCGTAGGAAGGGTCTCAGGTTTGGTATAAGCATTGAGATATCACATCTCTGCTATAGGAAGGGTCTCAGGATTGGAATGGGAAGGAGTTGGATATCCCATCTCATGTTATAGGAGGGGTCTCATGATTGGAATGGGAAGGACTTGGATATCACATCTCATGCTCTAGGAAGGCTCTCAGGTTTGGAAGGGGAAAGAGTTGGATATCACATTTCATGTTAGAGGTAGGATCTCAGGTTTGGTATTAGAGGCATTGAGATAACACATCTCATGCTATCAGAAGGGTCTCAGGATTGGAATGGGAAGGAGTTGGATATCACATCTCATGCTAAAGGGAGGGTCTCAGGTTTGGAAGGGGAAGGATTTGGATATCACATCTCATGTTATAGGAAGGATCTCAGGTTTGGTATTAGAAGCATTGAGATATCACATCTCATGCTATCAGAATGGTCTCAGGATTGGAATGGGAAGGAGTTGGATATCACATCTCATACTAAAGGGAGGGTTCCAGGTTTGGAAGGGGAAGGATTTGGATATCACATCTCATGTTATCGGAAGGATCTCAGGTTTGGTATTAGAAGTATTGAGATATCACATCTCATGCTATAGGAAGGGTCTCAGGATTGGAATGGGAAGGAGTTGGATATCACATCTCATGCTAAAGGAAGGGTCTCAGGTTTGGTAGAAGCATTGAGATATCACATCTCATGCTATAGGAAGGGTCTCAGGATTGGAATGGGAAGGACTTAGATATCACATATCATGCTATAGGGAGGGTCTCAGTTTTGATATTAGAAGTATTGAGATATCACATCTCATGCTATCGGAAGTGTCTCAGGTTTGGAATGGGAAGGAGCTGGATATCACATCTCATGCTAAAGGAAGGGTCTCAGGTTTGGTAGAAGCATTGAGATATCACATCGCATGCTATAGGAAGGGTCTCAGGATTGGAATGGGAAGGACTTAGATATCACATATCATGCTATAGGGAGGGTCTCAGTTTTGATATTAGAAGCATTGAGATATCACATCTCATGCTATAGGAAGGGTCTCAGGAATGGAATGGGAAGGACTTGGATATCACATCTCATGATAAAGGAAGGGTCTAACGTTTGGAAGGGGAAGGATTTGGATATCACATCTCATGTTATTGAACCGGTCTCAGGTTTGGTATTAGAAGCATTGAGATATCAAGTCTCATGGTATGGGACGGGAGTTTGATATCACATCTCATGCCATGGTATGGGTATCAGGTTTTGTAGAAGCATTGGGATATCACATCTCATGCTATCGGAAGGGTATCAGGATTGGATTTGGAAGGAGTTGGATATCCCATCTCATGCTGTAGGAAGGCTCTCAGGTTTGGAAAGGGAAGGAGTTGGATATCACATTTCATGTTAGAGGTAGGATCTCAGGTTTGGTATTAGAGGCATTGAGATATCACATCTCATGCTATCAGAAGGGTATCAGGATTGGAATGAGAAGGAGTTGGATATCACATCTCATGCTAAAGGGAGGGTCTCAGGTTCAGAAGGGGAAGGATTTGGATATCACATCTCATGTTATAGGAAGTATCTCAGGTTTGGTATTAGAAGCATTGAGATATCACATCTCATGCTATCGGAAGGATCTCAGGTTTGGTATTAGAAGCATTGAGATATCACATCTTATGCTATAGGAAGGGTCTCAGGATTGGAATGGGAAGGAGTTGGATATCACATCTCATGTTATAGGAAGGATCTCAGGTTTGGTATTAGAAGCATTGAGATATCACATCTCATGCTATAGGACTGGTCTCAGGATTGGAATGGGAAGGAGTTGGATATCACATCTCATGCTAAAGGAAGGGTCTCAGTTTTGGTAGAAGCATTGAGATTTCACATATCATGCTATAGGAAGGGTCTCAGGATTGGAATGGGAAGGAGTTGTATATCACATCTCATGCTAAAGGGAGGGTCTCAGGTTTGGAAGGGGAAGGATTTGGAAATCACATCTCATGTTATAGGAAGGATCTCTGGTTTGGTATTAGAAGCATTGAGATATCACATCTCATGCTATCGGAAGTATCTCAGGTTTGGTATTAGAGGCATTGAGATATCACATCTCATGCTATCATAAGGGTCTCAGGATTGGAATGGGAAGGAGTTGGATATCACATCTCTTGTTATAGGAAGGATCTCAGGTTTGGTATTAGAAGCATTGAGATATCACATCTCATGCTATAGGAAGGGTCTCAGGATTGGAATGGGAAGGAGTTGGATATCACATCTCATGCAATAGGAAGGGTCTCAGATTTGGTATAAGCATTGAGATATCACATCTCATGCTATAGGAAGGGTCTCAGGATTGGAACGGAAAGGAGTTAGATATCACATCTCATGTTATAGGAAGAGTCTCAGGTTTGGTATAAGCATTGAGATATCACATCTCTGCTATCGGAGGTGTCTCAGGATTGGGATGGGAAGGAATTGGATATCACATCTCATGCTATAGGAAGGGTATCAGGTTTGGAACGGGAAGGAGTTGGATATCACATCTCATGCTATAGGAAGGGTCTCAGTTTGGAACGGAAAGGAGTTAGATATCAGATCTCATGTTATAGGAAGAGTCTCAGGTTTGGTATAAGCATTGAGATATCACATCTCTGCTATCGGAGGTGTCTCAGGATTGGGATGGGAAGGAATTGGATATCACATCTCATGCTATAGGAAGGGTATCAGGTTTGGAACGGGAAGGAGTTGGATATCCCATCTCATGTTATAGGACAGGTCTCAGGTTTGATATTAGAAGCATTGAGATATCACATCTCTGCTATTGGAAGGGTCTCAGGATTGGAATGGGAAGGACTTGGATATCAGAATTCATGTTATAGGAAGGGTCTCAGGTTTGGTATTAGAAGCATTGAGATATCACATCTCATGCTATAGGAAGGGTCTCAGGATTGAAATGGGAAGGACTTGGATATCACATCTCATGTTATAGGAAGGGTCTCAGGTTTGGTATTAGAAGCATTGAGATATCACATCTCATGCTATAGGAAGGGTCTCAGGAATGGAATGGGAAGGACTTGGATATCACATCTCATGATAAAGGAATTGTCTAAGGTTTGGAAGGGGAAGGATTTGGATATCACATCTCATGTTATTGGACCGGTCTCAGGTTTGGTATTAGAAGCATTGAGATATCAAGTCTCATGGTATGGGACGGGAGTTTGATATCACATCTCATGCCACGGTATGGGTATCAGGTTTTGTAGAAGCATTGGGATATCACATCTCATGCTATCGGAAGGGTATCAGGATTGGATTTGGAAGGAGTTGGATATCCCATCTCATGCTATAGGAAGGGTATCAGGTTGGAATGGGAAGGAGTTGGATATGACATCTCATGTTATAGGAAGGGTCTCAGGATTGGAATGGGAAGGACTTGGATATCACATCTCATGCTGTAGGAAGGCTCTCAGGTTTGGAAAGGGAAGGAGTTGGATATCACATTTCATGTTAGAGGTAGGATCTCAGGTTTGGTATTAGAGGCATTGAGATATCACATCTCATGCTATCAGAAGGGTATCAGGATTGGAATGAGAAGGAGTTGGATATCACATCTCATGCTAAAGGGAGGGTCTCAGGTTCGGAAGGGGAAGGATTTGGATATCACATCTCATGTTATAGGAAGTATCTCAGGTTTGGTATTAGAAGCATTGAGATATCACATCTCATGCTATCGGAAGGATCTCAGGTTTGGTATTAGAAGCATTGAGATATCACATCTCATGCTATAGGAAGGGTCTCAGGATTGGAATGGGAAGGAGTTGGATATCACATCTCATGTTATAGGAAGGATCTCAGGTTTGGTATTAGAAGCATTGAGATATCACATCTCATGTTATAGGACTGGTCTCAGGATTGGAATGGGAAGGAGTTGTATATCACATCTCATGCTAAAGGAAGGGTCTCAGTTTTGGTAGAAGCATTGAGATTTCACATATCATGCTATAGGAAGGGTCTCAGGATTGGAATGGGAAGGAGTTAGATATCACATCTCATGCTATAGGAAGGGTCTCAGGTTTGGTATAAGCATTGAGATATCACATCTCATGCTATCGGAAGGATCTCAGGTTTGGTATTAGAAGCATTGAGATATCACATCTCATGCTATAGGAAGGGTCTCAGGATTGGAATGGGAAGGAGTTGGATTTCACATCTCATGTTATAGGAAGGATCTCAGGTTTGGTATTAGAAGCATTGAGATATCACATCTCATGCTATAAGACTGGTCTCAGGATTGGAATGGGAAGGAGTTGGATATCACATCTCATGCTAAAGGAAGGGTCTCAGTTTTGGTAGAAGCATTGAGATTTCACATATCATGCTATAGGAAGGGTCTCAGGATTGGAATGGGAAGGAGTTGGATATCACATCTCATGCTATAGGAAGGGTCTCAGGTTTGGTATAAGCATTGAGATATCACATCTCTGCTAGCGGAAGGGTCTCAGGATTGGAATGGGAAGGACTTAGATATCACATCTCATGCTATAGGGAGGTCTCAGTATTGATATTAGAAGCATTGAGATATCATATCTCAAGCTATCGGAAGGGTCTCAGGATTGGAATGGGAAGGAGTTGGATATCACATCTCATGCTATAGGAAGGGTCTCAGGTTAGGAACAGGAAGGAGTTGGATATCACATCTCATGTTATAGGAAGAGTCTCATGCTAAGACCTGATAGACCCTTCCTATAACATGGGATGGGAATATCCAACTCCTTCCCATTCCAATCCTGAGACCCTTCCCATAGCAGAGATGTGATATCTCAATGCTTATACCAAACCTGAGACCCTTCCTATAGCATGAGATGTGATATCCAACTCCTTCCCATTCCAATACTGAGACCCTTCCTATAGCATGAGATGTGATATCTCAATGCTTCTAATATCAAACTTGAGACCCTCCCTATAGCATGAGATGTGATATCCAAGTCCTTCCCATTCCAATCCTGAGACACTTCCTATAGCATGAGATGTGATATCTCAATGCTTCTAATACCAAACCTGAGACTCTTCCTATAACATGAGATGGGATATCCAACTCCTTCCCATTACAATCCTGAGACCCTTCCGAAAGCAGAGATGTGATATCTCAATGCTTATACCAAACCTGAGACCCTTCCTATGGCATGAGATGTCATATACAGATCCTTCCCATTCCAATCCTGAGACCCTTCCTATAGCATGAGATGTGATATCTCAATGCTTACACCAAACCTAAAACCCTTCCTATAGCATGAGATGTGATATCCAACTCCTTCCCATTCCAATCCTGAGACCATTCCTATAGCATGAGATGTGATATCCAATGGCTCTAATATCAAACCTGAGATCCTTCCTCTAACATTAAATGTGATATCCAACTCCTTCCCTTTCCAAACCTGAGAGCCTACCTATAGCATGAGATGTGATATCCAAGTCCTTCCCATTTCAATCCTTAGACCCTTCCTACAGCATGCAATATGATATCTCAATGATTCTAATAGCAAACCTGAGACCCGTCCTATAACATGAGATGTGATATCCAACTCCTTCCCATTCCAATCCTGAGACACTTCCGATAGCAGAGATGTGATATCTCAATGCTTCTAATACCAAACCTGAGACCAGTCCTATAACATGAGATGGGATATCCAACTCCTTCCCGTTCCAAACCTGAGACCCTTCCTATAGCATGAGATGTGATATCCAACTCCTTCCCATCCCAATCCTGAGACACTTCCGATTGCAGAGATTTGATATCTCAATGCTTATACCAAACCTGAGACTCTTCCTATAACATGAGATGTGATATCCAACTCCTTCCCATTCCAAACCTGAGACCCTTCCTATAGCATGAGATGTGATATCCAACTCCTTCCCATTCCAATCCTGAGACCCTTATGATAGCATGAGATGTGATATCTCAATGCCTCTAATACCAAATCTGAGATTCTTCCGATAGCATGAGATGTGATATCCAAATCCTTCCCCTTCCAAACCTGAGACCCTCCCTTTAGCATGAGATGTGATATCCAACTCCTTCCCATTCCAACCTGAGACCCTTCCTATAGCATGAGATGGGATATCCAACTCCTTGGAATTCCAATCCTGATACCCTTCCGATAGCATGAGATTTGATATCCCAATGCTTATACCAAACCTGAGACCCATACTATGGCATGAGATGTGATATCAAACTCCTTCCCATTCTAATCCTGAAATCCTGAGACTCCGGCCCAATATTTGAAACGATTCATAGAGTATAAGAAAAAGGAAGGTGGTACTTGGGTATCTTATGTCACTGAATCCTTGAAAAACTTAACTGGCTGGGTCGAAGGTTATAAGGTTTCTACCTTCGAAGGCATGATAAATCTTGTCATGCTGGAACACATTTTTGCATCTTCTTCCCCGGAGCTTAAGCAGCATTTGGCCGATTCGAAGGAGATAGATCCTAAGAAGCTGGCCATTGCAGCAGACTTATGGGTGTCACATCGAGTGTCCCATAAGGACAAAACTCATCCTGGTAAGCAGGAGGAAGGGAAAAAGTCCAAAGATAAGGAGGGTGGAGAATCTGATAAATCTTCTTCTCAAAAGGGCCACAAAAAGAAAAATAAGGGTAAGACACAAGAGAACTCACAGGGTAGTGGAGGTCAGCCTCCGAAACAGAACTCTGGTTACAATAAGCCTCCCTATGTAAACAGACCCAATGGATCTTGTTTTGCTTGTGGAGCAACTGACCACGTGAAGGGGGATCCCCGGTGTAAGGTTTGACCTTTGGGGGTCCACTCCGCTAATCTGGCCTTCTCCTCCTACGAGGAAGAAGAGATTACAGGAGCATCCTTCTCCTCAGACTCATTTCCCAGCGGGATAGAGGCTGAGGTAGTTTTAGTTTCCCTGGGTTCCTGGGAGCCTAAAGTCGCAGAGGCTTATGCTAGGATTACAGATAATACCAAGCACTACTTTAAAGACAGTGTGCTGATCAATGGAGTAGATACTCCAGCTCTTAGGGATAGTGGGTGCAGTCGAACTGTAGTGGATTCTACCTTGGTAGACTCAGAGGAAGTTGCCAGAGCTACTCTGATGCCCACTAAGTTGGCTGACGGCCCACTCCGTATGTTCCCAGTAATACCTGTAAATCTTACTTTAAATGGTACAGCAGTCAGGATTCCAGTGAGCATTCAGAGAAACGTCCCGGGAAAGGTCTTGTTAGGTAATGATCTCAGATCTTTAGGGCTCGTAGGAGACACTGCCGAAAGACCCTACACACGGTCTCAAGC